>NW_028254112.1:0-247000 GCF_964263255.1 Lissotriton vulgaris
AAAGTCATTTCTGTGCCTGAAATTGGTCAAAATTGGAAGATTTTGAGTAAGCAAAACTCTGTAAAAATGGCAATTTTGGTCACTGTGAGGGTTTAAAAAGTGGTTATTCGACATGAGGCCCGATCCAAATGACATTTTGAATCATTTTTGGTAGAGTGCAAAAAATCAATTTTCTGATGAAAAACGATCACCCCGGACCAGTCGAACGTTGAAAAAATGGTCAATATTGATGAAATTTTAACATTTAATCTTTTGACTTTAAATGACGGTTGGATGTGAGTTATTACTTTTTCAACTAAAATAAGTGTGTTTAAAGTCATTTCTGTGCCTGAAATTGGTCAAAATTGGAAGATTTTGAGTAAGCAAAACTCTGTAAAAATGGCAATTTTGGTCACTGTGAGGGTTTAAAAAGTGGTTATTCAACATGAGGCCCGATCCAAATGACATCTTGAATCATATTTGGAAGAGTCCAAAAAATCCATTTTCTGATGAAAAACGATGACCCCGGACCAGTCGAACATTAAAAAAATGGTCAATATTGATGAAATTTTAACATTTAATCTTTTGACTTTAAATGACGGTTGGATGTGAGTTATTACTTTTTCAACTAAAATAAGTGTGTTTAAAGTCATTTCTGTGCCTGAAATTGGTCAAAATTGAAGATTTTGAGTAAGCAAAACTCTGTAAAAATGGCAATTTTGGTCATGTGAGGGTTTAAAAAGTGGTTATTCAACATGAGGCCCGATCCAAATGACATTTTGAATCATTTTTGGTAGAGTCCAAAAAATCAATTTTCTGATGAAAAACGATGACCCCGGACCAGTCGAACGTTGAAAAAATGGTCAATATTGATGAAATTTTAACATTTAATCTTTTGACTTTAAATGACGGTTGGATGTGAGTTATTACTTTTTCAACTAAAATAAGTGTGTTTAAAGTCATTTCTGTGCCTGAAATTGGTAAAAATTCGAAGATTTTGAGTAAGCAAATCTCTGTAAAAATGGCAATTTTGGTCACTGTGAGGGTTTAAAAAGTGGTTATTCAACATGAGGCCTGATCCAAATGACATTTTGAATCATTTTTGGTAGAGTCCAAAAAATCAATTTTCTGATGAAAAACGATGACCCCGGACCAGTCGAACGTTGAAAAAATGGTCAATATTGATGAAATTTTAACATTTAATCTTTTGACTTTAAATGACGGTTGGATGTGAGTTATTACTTTTTCAACTAAAATAAGTGTGTTTAAAGTCATTTCTGTGCCTGAAATTGGTAAAAATGCGAAGATTTTGAGTAAGCAAATCTCTGTAAAAATGGCAATTTTGGTCACTGTGAGGGTTTAAAAAGTGGTTATTCAACATGAGGCCTGATCCAAATGACATTTTGAATCATTTTTGGTAGGGTCCAAAAAATCAATTTTCTGATGAAAAACGATGACCCCGGACCAGTCGAACGTTGAAAAAATTGTCAATATTGATGAAATTTTAACATTTAATCTTTTGACTTTAAATGACGGTTGGATTTGAGTTATTACTTTTTCAACTAAAATAAGTGTGTTTAAAGTCATTTCTGTGCCTGAAATTGGTCAAGATTGAAGATTTTGAGTAGGCAAAACTCTGTAAAAATGGCAATTTTGGTCACTGTGAGGGTTTAAAAAGTGGTTATTCAACATGAGGCCCGATCCAAATGACATTCTGAATCATTTTTGGTAGAGTGCAAAAAATCAATTTTCTGATGAAAAACGATGACCCCGGACCAGTCGAACGTTGAAAAAATGGTCAATATTGATGAAATTTTAACATTTAATCTTTTGACTTTAAATGACGGTTGGATGTGAGTTATTACTTTTTCAACTAAAATAAGTGTGTTTAAAGTCATTTCTGTGCCTGAAATTGGTCAAAATTTGAAGCTTTTGAGTAAGCAAAACTCTGTAAAAATGGCAATTTTGGTCACTGTGAGGGTTTAAAAAGTGGTTATTCAACATGAGGCCCGATCCAAATGACATTTTGAATCATTTTTGGTAGAGTGCAAAAAATCAATTTTCTGATGAAAAACGATCACCCCGGACCAGTCGAACGTTGAAAAAATGGTCAACATTGATGAAATTTTAACATTTAATCTTTTGACTTTAAATGACGGTTGGATGTGAGTTATTACTTTTTCAACTAAAATAAGTGTGTTTAACGTCATTTCTGTGCCTGAAATTGGTCAAAATTGGAAGATTTTGAGTAAGCAAAACTCTGTAAAAATGGCAATTTTGGTCACTGTGAGGGTTTAAAAAGTGGTTATTCATCATGAGGCCCGATCCAAATGACATTTTGAATCATTTTTGGTAGAGTGCAAAAAATCAATTTTCTGATGAAAAACGATCACCCCGGACCAGTCGAACGTTGAAAAAATGGTCAATATTGATGAAATTTTAACATTTAATCTTTTGACTTTAAATGACGGTTGGATGTGAGTTATTACTTTTTCAACTAAAATAAGTGTGTTTAAAGTCATTTCTGTGCCTGAAATTGGTCAAAATTGGAAGATTTTGAGTAAGCAAAACTCTGTAAAAATGGCAATTTTGGTCACTGTGAGGGTTTAAAAAGTGGTTATTCAACATGAGGCCCGATCCAAATGACATCTTGAATCATATTTGGAAGAGTCCAAAAAATCAATTTTCTGATGAAAAACGATGACCCCGGACCAGTCGAACATTGAAAAAATGGTCAATATTGATGAAATTTTAACATTTAATCTTTTGACTTTAAATGACGGTTGGATGTGAGTTATTACTTTTTCAACTAAAATAAGTGTGTTTAAAGTCATTTCTGTGCCTGAAATTGGTCAAAATTGAAGATTTTGAGTAAGCAAAACTCTGTAAAAATGGCAATTTTGGTCATGTGAGGGTTTAAAAAGTGGTTATTCAACATGAGGCCCGATCCAAATGACATTTTGAATCATTTTTGGTAGAGTCCAAAAAATCAATTTTCTGATGAAAAACGATGACCCCGGACCAGTTGAACGTTGAAAAAATGGTCAATATTGATGAAATTTTAACATTTAATCTTTTGACTTTAAATGACGGTTGGATATGAATTATTACTTTTTCAACTAAAATAAGTGTGTTTAAAGTCATTTCTGTGCCTGAAATTGGTCAAATTTGAAGATTTTGAGTAAGCAAAACTCTGTAAAAATGGCAATTTTGGTCACTGTGAGGGTTTAAAAAGTGGTTATTCAACATGAGGCCCGATCCAAATGACATTTTGAATCATTTTTGGAAGAGTCCAAAAAATCAATTTTCTGATGAAAAACGATGACCCCGGACCAGTCGAACATTGAAAAAATGGTCAATATTGATTAAATTTTAACATTTAATCTTTTGACTTTAAATGACGGTTGGATGTGAGTTATTACTTTTTCAACTAAAATAAGTGTGTTTAAAGTCATTTCTGTGCCTGAAATTGGTCAAAATTTGAAGCTTTTGAGTAAGCAAAACTCTGTAAAAATGGCAATTTTGGTCACTGTGAGGGTTTAAAAAGTGGTTATTCAACATGAGGCCCGATCCAAATGACATTTTGAATCATTTTTGGAAGAGTCCAAAAAATCCATTTTCTGATGAAAAACGATGACCCCGGACCAGTCGAACGTTGAAAAAATGGTCAATATTGATGAAATTTTAACATTTAATCTTTTGACTTTAAATGACGGTTGGATTTGAGTTATTACTTTTTCAACTAAAATAAGTGTGTTTAAAGTCATTTCTGTGCCTGAAATTGGTCAAAATTGAAGATTTTGAGTAAGCAAAACTCTGTAAAAATGGCAATTTTGGTCACTGTGAGGGTTTAAAAAGTGGTTATTCAACATGAGGCCCGATCCAAATGACATTCTGAATCATTTTTGGTAGAGTGCAAAAAATCAATTTTCTGATGAAAAACGATGACCCCGGACCAGTCGAACGTTGAAAAAATGGTCAATATTGATGAAATTTTAACATTTAATCTTTTGACTTTAAATGACGGTTGGTTGTGAGTTATTACTTTTTCAACTAAAATAAGTGTGTTTAAAGTCATTTCTGTGCCTGAAATTGGTCAAAATTTGAAGCTTTTGAGTAAGCAAAACTCTGTAAAAATGGCAATGTTGGTCACTGTGAGGGTTTAAAAAGTGGTTATTCAACATGAGGCCCGATCCAAATGACATTTTGAATCATTTTTGGAAGAGTCCAAAAAATCCATTTTCTGATGAAAAACGATGACCCCGGACCAGTCGAACGTTGAAAAAATGGTCAATATTGATGAAATTTTAACATTTAATCTTTTGACTTTAAATGACGGTTGGATTTGAGTTATTACTTTTTCAACTAAAATAAGTGTGTTTAAAGTCATTTCTGTGCCTGAAATTGGTCAAAATTGAAGATTTTGAGTAAGCAAAACTCTGTAAAAATGGCAATTTTGGTCACTGTGAGGGTTTAAAAAGTGGTTATTCAACATGAGGCCCGATCCAAATGACATTTTGAATCATTTTTGGAAGAGTCAAAAAAATCCATTTTCTGATGAAAAACGATGACCCCGGACCAGTCGAACATTGAAAAAATGGTCAATATTGATGAAATTTTAACATTTAATCTTTTGACTTTAAATGACGGTTGGATGTGAGTTATTACTTTTTCAACTAAAATAAGTGTGTTTAAAGTCATTTCTGTGCCTGAAATTGGTCAAAATTGAAGCTTTTGAGTAAGCAAAACTCTGTAAAAATGGCAATTTTGGTCACTGTGAGGGTTTAAAAAGTGGATATTCAACATGAGGCCCGATCCAAATGACATTTAGAATCATTTTTGGAAGAGTCCAAAAAATCCGTTTTCTGATGAAAAACAATGACCCCGGACCAGTCGAACGTTGAAAAAATGGTCAATATTGCTGAAATTTTAACATTTAATCTTTTGACTTTAAATGACGGTTGGATGTGAGTTATTACTTTTTCAACTAAAATAAGTGTGTTTAAAGTCATTTCTGTGCCTGAAATTGGTCAAAATTGAAGCTTTTGAGTAAGCAAACCTCTGTAAAAATGGCAATTTTGGTCACTGTGAGGGTTTAAAAAGTGGTTATTCAACATGAGGCCCGATCCAAATGACATTTTGAATCATTTTTGGTAGAGTCCAAAAAATCCATTCTCTGATGAAAAACGATGACCCCGGACCAGTCGAACGTTGAAAACATGGTCAATATTGATGAAATTTTAACATTTAATCTTTTGACTTTAAATGACGGTTGGATGTGAGTTATTACTTTTTCAACTAAAATAAGTGTGTTTAAAGTCATTTCTGTGCCTGAAATTGGTCAAAATTGAAGATTTTGAGTAAGCAAAACTCTGTAAAAATGGCAATTTTGGTCACTGTGAGGGTTTAAAAAGTGGATATTCAACATGAGGCTCGATCCAAATGACATTTAGAATCATTTTTGGAAGAGTCCAAAAAATCCATTTTCTGATGAAAAACAATGACCCCGGACCAGTCGAACGTT
Source organism: Lissotriton vulgaris (assembly GCF_964263255.1). Classification (NCBI taxonomy): domain Eukaryota; kingdom Metazoa; phylum Chordata; class Amphibia; order Caudata; family Salamandridae; genus Lissotriton; species Lissotriton vulgaris. Next base: position 5,504 of record NW_028254112.1, read on the forward strand.
GAAAAAATGTACAATATTGATGAAATTTTAACATTTAATCTTTTGACTTTAAATGACGGTTGGATGTGAGTTATTACTTTTTCAACTAAAATAAGTGTGTTTAAAGTCATTTCTGTGCCTGAAATTGGTCAAAATTGAAGATTTTGAGTAAGCAAAACTCTGTAAAAATGGCAATTTTGGTCACTGTGAGGGTTTAAAAAGTGGTTATTCAACATGAGGCCCGATCCAAATGACATTTTGAATCATTTTTGGTAGAGTGCAAAAAATCAATTTTCTGATGAAAAACGATCGCCCCGGACCAGTCGAACGTTGAAAAAATGGTCAATATTGATGAAATTTTAACATTTAATCTTTTGACTTTAAATGACGGTTGGATGTGAGTTATTACTTTTTCAACTAAAATAAGTGTGTTTAAAGTCATTTCTGTGCCTGAAATTGGTCAAAATTTGAAGCTTTTGAGTAAGCAAAACTCTGTAAAAATGGCAATTTTGGTCACTGTGAGGGTTTAAACAGTGGTTATTCAACATGAGGCCCGATCCAAATGACAATTTGAATCATTTTTGGAAGAGTCCAAAAAATCCATTTTCTGATGAAAAACGATGACTCCGGACCAGTCGAACATTGAAAAAATGGTCAATATTGATGAAATTTTAACATTTAATCTTTTGACTTTAAATGACGGTTGGATGTGAGTTATTACTTTTTCAACTAAAATAAGTGTGTTTAAAGTCATTTCTGTGCCTGAAATTGGTCAAAATTGAAGATTTTGAGTAAGCAAAACTCTGTAAAAATGGCAATTTTGGTCACTGTGAGGGTTTAAAAAGTGGTTATTCAACATGAGGCCCGATCCAAATGACATTCTGAATCATTTTTGGTAGAGTGCAAAAAATCAATTTTCTGATGAAAAACGATGACCCCGGACCAGTCGAACGTTGAAAAAATGGTCAATATTGATGAAATTTTAACATTTAATCTTTTGACTTTAAATGACGGTTGGATTTGAGTTATTACTTTTTCAACTAAAATAAGTGTGTTTAAAGTCATTTCTGTGCCTGAAATTGGTCAAAATTGAAGATTTTGAGTAAGCAAAACTCTGTAAAAATGGCAATTTTGGTCACTGTGAGGGTTTAAAAAGTGGTTATTCAACATGAGGCCTGATCCAAATGACATTTTGAATCATTTTTGGTAGAGTCCAAAAAATCAATTTTCTGATGAAAAACGATGACCCCGGACCAGTCGAACGTTGAAAAAATGGTCAATATTGATGAAATTTTAACATTTAATCTCTTGACTTTAAATGACGGTTGGATATGAATTATTACTTTTTCAACTAAAATAAGTGTGTTTAAAGTCATTTCTGTGCCTGAAATTGGTCAAATTTGAAGATTTTGAGTAAGCAAAACTCTGTAAAAATGGCAATTTTGGTCACTGTGAGGGTTTAAAAAGTGGTTATTCAACATGAGGCCCGATCCAAATGACATTTTGAATCATTTTTGGAAGAGTCCAAAAAATCCATTTTCTGATGAAAAACGATGACCCCGGACCAGTCGAACATTGAAAAAATGGTCAATATTGATGAAATTTTAACATTTAATCTTTTGACTTTAAATGACGGTTGGATGTGAGTTATTACTTTTTCAACTAAAATAAGTGTGTTTAAAGTCATTTCTTTGCCTGAAATTGGTCAAAATTGAAGATTTTGAGTAAGCAAAACTCTGTAAAAATGGCAATTATTGTCACTGTGAGGGTTTAAAAAGTGGTTATTCAACATGAGGCCCGATCCAAATGACATTCTGAATCATTTTTGGTAGAGTGCAAAAAATCAATTTTCTGATGAAAAACGATGACCCCGGACCAGTCGAACGTTGAAAAAATGGTCAATATTGATGAAATTTTAACATTTAATCTTTTGACTTTAAATGACGGTTGGATGTGAGTTATTACTTTTTCAACTAAAATAAGTGTGTTTAAAGTCATTTCTGTGCCTGAAATTGGTCAAAATTTGAAGCTTTTGAGTAGGCAAAACTCTGTAAAAATGGCAATTTTGGTCACTGTGAGGGTTTAAACAGTGGTTATTCAACATGAGGCCCGATCCAAATGACAATTTGAATCATTTTTGGAAGAGTCCAAAAAATCCATTTTCTGATGAAAAACGATGACCCCGGACCAGTCGAACATTGAAAAAATGGTCAATATTGATGAAATTTTAACATTTAATCTTTTGACTTTAAATGACGGTTGGATGTGAGTTATTACTTTTTCAACTAAAATAAGTGTGTTTAAAGTCATTTCTGTGCCTGAAATTGGTCAAAATTGAAGATTTTGAGTAAGCAAAACTCTGTAAAAATGGCAATTTTGGTCACTGTGAGGGTTTAAAAAGTGGTTATTCAACATGAGGCCCGATCCAAATGACATTCTGAATCATTTTTGGTAGAGTGCAAAAAATCAATTTTCTGATGAAAAACGATGACCCCGGACCAGTCGAACGTTGAAAAAATGGTCAATATTGATGAAATTTTAACATTTAATCTTTTGACTTTAAATGACGGTTGGATTTGAGTTATTACTTTTTCAACTAAAATAAGTGTGTTTAAAGTCATTTCTGTGCCTGAAATTGGTCAAAATTGAAGATTTTGAGTAAGCAAAACTCTGTAAAAATGGCAATTTTGGTCACTGTGAGGGTTTAAAAAGTGGTTATTCAACATGAGGCCTGATCCAAATGACATTTTGAATCATTTTTGGTAGAGTCCAAAAAATCAATTTTCTGATGAAAAACGATGACCCCGGACCAGTCGAACGTTGAAAAAATGGTCAATATTGATGAAATTTTAACATTTAATCTCTTGACTTTAAATGACGGTTGGATATGAATTATTACTTTTTCAACTAAAATAAGTGTGTTTAAAGTCATTTCTGTGCCTGAAATTGGTCAAATTTGAAGATTTTGAGTAAGCAAAACTCTGTAAAAATGGCAATTTTGGTCACTGTGAGGGTTTAAAAAGTGGTTATTCAACATGAGGCCCGATCCAAATGACATTTTGAATCATTTTTGGAAGAGTCCAAAAAATCCATTTTCTGATGAAAAACGATGACCCCGGACCAGTCGAACATTGAAAAAATGGTCAATATTGATGAAATTTTAACATTTAATCTTTTGACTTTAAATGACGGTTGGATGTGAGTTATTACTTTTTCAACTAAAATAAGTGTGTTTAAAGTCATTTCTTTGCCTGAAATTGGTCAAAATTGAAGATTTTGAGTAAGCAAAACTCTGTAAAAATGGCAATTATTGTCACTGTGAGGGTTTAAAAAGTGGTTATTCAACATGAGGCCCGATCCAAATGACATTCTGAATCATTTTTGGTAGAGTGCAAAAAATCAATTTTCTGATGAAAAACGATGACCCCGGACCAGTCGAACGTTGAAAAAATGGTCAATATTGATGAAATTTTAACATTTAATCTTTTGACTTTAAATGACGGTTGGATGTGAGTTATTACTTTTTCAACTAAAATAAGTGTGTTTAAAGTCATTTCTGTGCCTGAAATTGGTCAAAATTTGAAGCTTTTGAGTAAGCAAAACTCTGTAAAAATGGCAATTTTGGTCACTTTGAGGGTTTAAAAAGTGGTTATTCAACATGAGGCCTATCCAAATGACAATTTGAATCATTTTTGGAAGAGTCCAAAAAATCCATTTTCTGATGAAAAACGATGACCAGTCGAACATTGAAAAAATGGTCAATATGGATGAAATTTTAACATTTAATCTTTTGACTTTAAATGACGGTTGGATGTGAGTTATTACTTTTTCAACTAAAATAAGTGCGTTTAAAGTCATTTCTGTGCCTGAAATTGGTCAAATTTGAAGATTTTGAGTAAGCAAAACTCTGTAAAAATGGCAATTTTGGTCACTGTGAGGGTTTAAAAAGTGGTTATTCAACATGAGGCCCGATCCAAATGACATTTTGAATCATTTTTGGAAGAGTCCAAAAAATCCATTTTCTGATGAAAAACGATGACCCCGGACCAGTCGAACATTGAAAAAATGGTCAATATTGATGAAATTTTAACATTTAATCTTTTGACTTTAAATGACGGTTGGATGTGAGTTATTACTTTTTCAACTAAAATAAGTGTGTTTAAAGTCATTTCTTTGCCTGAAATTGGTCAAAATTGAAGATTTTGAGTAAGCAAAACTCTGTAAAAATGGCAATTTTGGTCACTGTGAGGGTTTAAAAAGTGGTTATTCAACATGAGGCCCGATCCAAATGACATTCTGAATCATTTTTGGTAGAGTGCAAAAAATCAATTTTCTGATGAAAAACGATGACCCCGGACCAGTCGAACGTTGAAAAAATGGTCAATATTGATGAAATTTTAACATTTAATCTTTTGACTTCAAATGACGGTTGGATGTGAGTTATTACTTTTTCAACTAAAATAAGTGTGTTTAAAGTCATTTCTGTGCCTGAAATTGGTCAAAATTTGAAGCTTTTGAGTAAGCAAAACTCTGTAAAAATGGCAATTTTGGTCACTTTGAGGGTTTAAAAAGTGGTTATTCAACATGAGGCCCGATCCAAATGACAATTTGAATCATTTTTGGAAGAGTCCAAAAAATCAATTTTCTGATGAAAAACGATGACCCCGGACCAGTCGAACATTGAAAAAATGGTCAATATTGATGAAATTTTAAAATTTAATCTTTTGACTTTAAATGACGGTTGGATGTGAGTTATTACTTTTTCAACTAAAATAAGTGTGTTTAAAGTCATTTCTGTGCCTGAAATTGGTCAAAATTGAAGATTTTGAGTAAGCAAAACTCTGTAAAAATGGCAATTTTGGTCACTGTGAGGGTTTAAAAAGTGGTTATTCAACATGAGGCCCGATCCAAATGACATTCTGAATCATTTTTGGTAGAGTGCAAAAAATCAATTTTCTGATGAAAAACGATGACCCCGGACCAGTCGAACGTTGAAAAAATGGTCAATATTGATGAAATTTTAACATTTAATCTTTTGACTTTAAATGACGGTTGGATGTGAGTTATTACTTTTTCAACTAAAATAAGTGTGTTTAAAGTCATTTCTGTGCCTGAAATTGGTCAAAATTTGAAGCTTTTGAGTAAGCAAAACTCTGTAAAAATGGCAATTTTGGTCACTGTGAGGGTTTAAAAAGTGGTTATTCAACATGAGGCCCGATCCAAATGACATTCTGAATCATTTTTGGTAGAGTGCAAAAAATCAATTTTCTGATGAAAAACGATGACCCCGGACCAGTCGAACGTTGAAAAAATGGTCAATATTGATGAAATTTTAACATTTAATCTTTTGACTTTAAATGACGGTTGGATGTGAGTTATTACTTTTTCAACTAAAATAAGTGTGTTTAAAGTCATTTCTGTGCCTGAAATTGGTCAAAATTTGAAGCTTTTGAGTAAGCAAAACTCTGTAAAAATGGCAATTTTGGTCACTGTGAGGGTTTAAAAAGTGGCTATTCAACATGAGGCCCGATCCAAATGACATTTTGAATCATTTTTGGAAGAGTCCAAAAAATCCATTTTCTGATGAAAAACGATGACCCCGGACCAGTCGAACGTTGAAAAAATGGTCAATATTGATGAAATTTTAACATTTAATCTTTTGACTTTAAATGACGGTTGGATGTGAGTTATTAATTTTTCAACTAAAATTAGTGTGTTTAAAGTCATTTCTGTGCCTGAAATTGGTCAAAATTTGAAGCTTTTGAGTAAGCAAAACTCTGTAAAAATGGCAATTTTGGTCACTGTGAGGGTTTAAAAAGTGGTTATTCAACATGAGGCCCGATCCAAATGACATTTTGAATCATTTTTGGAAGAGTCCAAAAAATCCATTTTCTGATGAAAAACGATGACCCCGGACCAGTCGAACGTTGAAAAAATGGTCAATATTGATGAAATTTTAACATTTAATCTTTTGACTTTAAATGACGGTTGGATGTGAGTTATTAATTTTTCAACTAAAATTAGTGTGTTTAAAGTCATTTCTGTGCCTGAAATTGGTAAAAATTCGAAGATTTTGAGTAAGCAAATCTCTGTAAAAATGGCAATTTTGGTCACTGTGAGGGTTTAAAAAGTGGTTATTCAACATGAGGCCTGATCCAAATGACATTTTGAATCTTATTTGGTAGAGTCCAAAAAATCAATTTTCTGATGAAAAACGATGACCCCGGACCAGTCGAACGTTGAAAAAATGGTCAATATTGATGAAATTTTAACATTTAATCTTTTGACTTTAAATGACGGTTGGATATGAATTATTACTTTTTCAACTAAAATAAGTCTGTTTAAAGTCATTTCTGTGCCTGAAATTCGTCAAATTTGAAGATTTTGAGTAAGCAAAACTCTGTAAAAATGGCAATTTTGGTCACTGTGAGGGTTTAAAAAGTGGTTATTCAACATGAGGCCCGATCCAAATGACATTTTGAATCATTTTTGGAAGAGTCCAAAAAATCCATTTTCTGATGAAAAACGATGACCCCGGACCAGTCGAACATTGAAAAAATGGTCAATATTGATGAAATTTTAACATTTAATCTTTTGACTTTAAATGACGGTTGGATGTGAGTTATTACTTTTTCAACTAAAATAAGTGTGTTTAAAGTCATTTCTTTGCCTGAAATTGGTCAAAATTGAAGATTTTGAGTAAGCAAAACTCTGTAAAAATGGCAATTTCGGTCACTGTGAGGGTTTAAAAAGTGGTTATTCAACATGAGGCCCGATCCAAATGACATTCTGAATCATTTTTGGTAGAGTGCAAAAAATCAATTTTCTGATGAAAAACGATGACCCCGGACCAGTCGAACGTTGAAAAAATGGTCAATATTGATGAAATTTTAACATTTAATCCTTTGACTTTAAATGACGGTTGGATGTGAGTTATTAATTTTTCAACTAAAATTAGTGTGTTTAAAGTCATTTCTGTGCCTGAAATTGGTAAAAATTCGAAGATTTTGAGTAAGCAAATCTCTGTAAAAATGGCAATTTTGGTCACTGTGAGGGTTTAAAAAGTGGTTATTCAACATGAGGCCTGATCCAAATGACATTTTGAATCATTTTTGGTAGAGTCCAAAAAATCAATTTTCTGATGAAAAACGATGACCCGGACCAGTCGAACGTTGAAAAAATGGTCAATATTGATGAAATTTTAACATTTAATCTTTTGACTTTAAATGACGGTTGGATATGAATTATTACTTTTTCAACTAAAATAAGTGTGTTTAAAGTCATTTCTGTGCCTGAAATTGGTCAAAATTGAAGATTTTGAGTAAGCAAAACTCTGTAAAAATGGCAATTTTGGTCACTGTGAGGGTTTAAAAAGTGGTTATTCAACATGAGGCCCGATCCAAATGACATTCTGAATCATTTTTGGTAGAGTGCAAAAAATCAATTTTCTGATGAAAAACGATGACCCCGGACCAGTCGAACGTTGAAAAAATGGTCAATATTGATGAAATTTTAACATTTAATCTTTTGACTTTAAATGACGGTTGGATATGAGTTATTAGTTTTTCAACTAAAATAAGTGTGTTTAAAGTCATTTCTGTGCCTGAAATTGGTCAAAATTTGAAGCTTTTGAGTAAGCAAAACTCTGTAAAAATGGCAATTTTGGTCACTGTGAGGGTTTAAAAAGTGGTTATTCAACATGAGGCCCGATCCAAATGACATTCTGAATCATTTTTGGTAGAGTGCAAAAAATCAATTTTCTGATGAAAAACGATGACCCCGGACCAGTCGAACGTTGAAAAAATGGTCAATATTGATGAAATTTTAACATTTAATCTTTTGACTTTAAATGACGGTTGGATGTGAGTTATTACTTTTTCAACTAAAATAAGTGTGTTTAAAGTCATTTCTGTGCCTGAAATTGGTCAAAATTTGAAGCTTTTGAGTAAGCAAAACTCTGTAAAAATGGCAATTTTGGTCACTTTGAGGGTTTAAAAAGTGGTTATTCAACATGAGGCCTATCCAAATGACAATTTGAATCATTTTTGGAAGAGTCCAAAAAATCCATTTTCTGATGAAAAACGATGACCAGTCGAACATTGAAAAAATGGTCAATATGGATGAAATTTTAACATTTAATCTTTTGACTTTAAATGACGGTTGGATGTGAGTTATTACTTTTTCAACTAAAATAAGTGCGTTTAAAGTCATTTCTGTGCCTGAAATTGGTCAAATTTGAAGATTTTGAGTAAGCAAAACTCTGTAAAAATGGCAATTTTGGTCACTGTGAGGGTTTAAAAAGTGGTTATTCAACATGAGGCCCGATCCAAATGACATTTTGAATCATTTTTGGAAGAGTCCAAAAAATCCATTTTCTGATGAAAAACGATGACCCCGGACCAGTCGAACATTGAAAAAATGGTCAATATTGATGAAATTTTAACATTTAATCTTTTGACTTTAAATGACGGTTGGATGTGAGTTATTACTTTTTCAACTAAAATAAGTGTGTTTAAAGTCATTTCTTTGCCTGAAATTGGTCAAAATTGAAGATTTTGAGTAAGCAAAACTCTGTAAAAATGGCAATTTTGGTCACTGTGAGGGTTTAAAAAGTGGTTATTCAACATGAGGCCCGATCCAAATGACATTCTGAATCATTTTTGGTAGAGTGCAAAAAATCAATTTTCTGATGAAAAACGATGACCCCGGACCAGTCGAACGTTGAAAAAATGGTCAATATTGATGAAATTTTAACATTTAATCTTTTGACTTCAAATGACGGTTGGATGTGAGTTATTACTTTTTCAACTAAAATAAGTGTGTTTAAAGTCATTTCTGTGCCTGAAATTGGTCAAAATTTGAAGCTTTTGAGTAAGCAAAACTCTGTAAAAATGGCAATTTTGGTCACTTTGAGGGTTTAAAAAGTGGTTATTCAACATGAGGCCCGATCCAAATGACAATTTGAATCATTTTTGGAAGAGTCCAAAAAATCAATTTTCTGATGAAAAACGATGACCCCGGACCAGTCGAACATTGAAAAAATGGTCAATATTGATGAAATTTTAAAATTTAATCTTTTGACTTTAAATGACGGTTGGATGTGAGTTATTACTTTTTCAACTAAAATAAGTGTGTTTAAAGTCATTTCTGTGCCTGAAATTGGTCAAAATTGAAGATTTTGAGTAAGCAAAACTCTGTAAAAATGGCAATTTTGGTCACTGTGAGGGTTTAAAAAGTGGTTATTCAACATGAGGCCCGATCCAAATGACATTCTGAATCATTTTTGGTAGAGTGCAAAAAATCAATTTTCTGATGAAAAACGATGACCCCGGACCAGTCGAACGTTGAAAAAATGGTCAATATTGATGAAATTTTAACATTTAATCTTTTGACTTTAAATGACGGTTGGATGTGAGTTATTACTTTTTCAACTAAAATAAGTGTGTTTAAAGTCATTTCTGTGCCTGAAATTGGTCAAAATTTGAAGCTTTTGAGTAAGCAAAACTCTGTAAAAATGGCAATTTTGGTCACTGTGAGGGTTTAAAAAGTGGTTATTCAACATGAGGCCCGATCCAAATGACATTCTGAATCATTTTTGGTAGAGTGCAAAAAATCAATTTTCTGATGAAAAACGATGACCCCGGACCAGTCGAACGTTGAAAAAATGGTCAATATTGATGAAATTTTAACATTTAATCTTTTGACTTTAAATGACGGTTGGATGTGAGTTATTACTTTTTCAACTAAAATAAGTGTGTTTAAAGTCATTTCTGTGCCTGAAATTGGTCAAAATTTGAAGCTTTTGAGTAAGCAAAACTCTGTAAAAATGGCAATTTTGGTCACTGTGAGGGTTTAAAAAGTGGTTATTCAACATGAGGCCCGATCCAAATGACATTTTGAATCATTTTTGGAAGAGTCCAAAAAATCCATTTTCTGATGAAAAACGATGACCCCGGACCAGTCGAACGTTGAAAAAATGGTCAATATTGATGAAATTTTAACATTTAATCTTTTGACTTTAAATGACGGTTGGATGTGAGTTATTAATTTTTCAACTAAAATTAGTGTGTTTAAAGTCATTTCTGTGCCTGAAATTGGTCAAAATTTGAAGCTTTTGAGTAAGCAAAACTCTGTAAAAATGGCAATTTTGGTCACTGTGAGGGTTTAAAAAGTGGTTATTCAACATGAGGCCCGATCCAAATGACATTTTGAATCATTTTTGGAAGAGTCCAAAAAATCCATTTTCTGATGAAAAACGATGACCCCGGACCAGTCGAACGTTGAAAAAATGGTCAATATTGATGAAATTTTAACATTTAATCTTTTGACTTTAAATGACGGTTGGATGTGAGTTATTAATTTTTCAACTAAAATTAGTGTGTTTAAAGTCATTTCTGTGCCTGAAATTGGTAAAAATTCGAAGATTTTGAGTAAGCAAATCTCTGTAAAAATGGCAATTTTGGTCACTGTGAGGGTTTAAAAAGTGGTTATTCAACATGAGGCCTGATCCAAATGACATTTTGAATCTTATTTGGTAGAGTCCAAAAAATCAATTTTCTGATGAAAAACGATGACCCCGGACCAGTCGAACGTTGAAAAAATGGTCAATATTGATGAAATTTTAACATTTAATCTTTTGACTTTAAATGACGGTTGGATATGAATTATTACTTTTTCAACTAAAATAAGTCTGTTTAAAGTCATTTCTGTGCCTGAAATTCGTCAAATTTGAAGATTTTGAGTAAGCAAAACTCTGTAAAAATGGCAATTTTGGTCACTGTGAGGGTTTAAAAAGTGGTTATTCAACATGAGGCCCGATCCAAATGACATTTTGAATCATTTTTGGAAGAGTCCAAAAAATCCATTTTCTGATGAAAAACGATGACCCCGGACCAGTCGAACATTGAAAAAATGGTCAATATTGATGAAATTTTAACATTTAATCTTTTGACTTTAAATGACGGTTGGATGTGAGTTATTACTTTTTCAACTAAAATAAGTGTGTTTAAAGTCATTTCTTTGCCTGAAATTGGTCAAAATTGAAGATTTTGAGTAAGCAAAACTCTGTAAAAATGGCAATTTCGGTCACTGTGAGGGTTTAAAAAGTGGTAATTCAACATGAGGCCCGATCCAAATGACATTCTGAATCATTTTTGGTAGAGTGCAAAAAATCAATTTTCTGATGAAAAACGATGACCCCGGACCAGTCGAACGTTGAAAAAATGGTCAATATTGATGAAATTTTAACATTTAATCTTTTGACTTTAAATGACGGTTGGATGTGAGTTATTACTTTTTCAACTAAAATAAGTGTGTTTAAAGTCATTTCTGTGCCTGAAATTGGTAAAAATGCGAAGATTTTGAGTAAGCAAATCTCTGTAAAAATGGCAATTTTGGTCACTGTGAGGGTTTAAAAAGTGGTTATTCAACATGAGGCCTGATCCAAATGACATTTTGAATCATTTTTGGTAGAGTCCAAAAAATCAATTTTCTGAAGAAAAGCGATGACCCCGGACCAGTCGAACGTTGAAAACATGGTCAATATTGATGAAATTTTAACATTTAATCTTTTGACTTTAAATGACGGTTGGATGTGAGTTATTACTTTTTCAACTAAAATAAGTGTGTTTAAAGTCATTTCTGTGCCTGAAATTGGTCAAAATTTGAAGCTTTTGAGTAAGCAAAACTCTGTAAAAATGGCAATTTTGGTCACTGTGAGGGTTTAAAAAGTGGTTATTCAACATGAGGCCCGATCCAAATGACATTTTGAATCATTTTTGGAAGAGTCCAAAAAATCCATTTTCTGATGAAAAACGATGACCCCGGACCAGTCGAACGTTGAAAAAATGGTCAATATTGATGAAATTTTAACATTTAATCTTTTGACTTTAAATGACGGTTGGATGTGAGTTATTACTTTTTCAACTAAAATAAGTGTGTTTAAAGTCATTTCTGTGCCTGAAATTCGTCAAAATTTGAAGCTTTTGAGTAAGCAAAACTCTGTAAAAATGGCAATTTTGGTCACTGTGAGGGTTTAAAAAGTGGTTATTCAACATGAGGCCCGATCCAAATGACATTTTGAATCATTTTTGGAAGAGTCCAAAAAATCCATTTTCTGATGAAAAACGATGACCCCGGACCAGTCGAACGTTGAAAAAATGGTCAATATTGATGAAATTTTAACATTTAATCTTTTGACTTTAAATGACGGTTGGATATGAATTATTACTTTTTCAACTAAAATAAGTGTGTTTAAAGTCATTTCTGTGCCTGAAATTGGTCAAATTTGAAGCTTATGAGTAAGCAAAACTCTGTAAAAATGGCAATTTTGGTCACTGTGAGGGTTTAAAAAGTGGTTATTCAACATGAGGCCCGATCCAAATGACAATTTGAATCATTTTTGGAAGAGTCCAAAAAATCCATTTTCTGATGAAAAACGATGACCCCGGACCAGTCGAACATTGAAAAAATGGTCAATATTGATGAAATTTTAACATTTAATCTTTTGACTTTAAATGACGGTTGGATGTGAGTTATTACTTTTTCAACTAAAATAAGTGTGTTTAAAGTCATTTCTTTGCCTGAAATTGGTCAAAATTGAAGATTTTGAGTAAGCAAAACTCTGTAAAAATGGCAATTTTGGTCACTGTGAGGGTTTATAAAGTGGTTATTCAACATGAGGCCCGATCCAAATGACATTCTGAATCATTTTTGGTAGAGTGCAAAAAATCAATTTTCTGATGAAAAACGATGACCCCGGACCAGTCGAACGTTGAAAAAATGGTCAATATTGATGAAATTTTAACATTTAATCTTTTGACTTTAAATGACGGTTGGATGTGAGTTATTACTTTTTCAACTAAAATAAGTGTGTTTAAAGTCATTTCTGTGCCTGAAATTGGTCAAAATTTGAAGCTTTTGAGTAAGCAAAACTCTGTAAAAATGGCAATTTTGGTCACTTTGAGGGTTTAAAAAGTGGTTATTCAACATGAGGCCCGATCCAAATGACAATTTGAATCATTTTTGGAAGAGTCCAAAAAATCAATTTTCTGATGAAAAACGATGACCCCGGACCAGTCGAACATTGAAAAAATGGTCAATATTGATGAAATTTTAACATTTAATCTTTTGACTTTAAATGACGGTTGGATGTGAGTTATTACTTTTTCAACTAAAATAAGTGTGTTTAAAGTCATTTCTTTGCCTGAAATTGGTCAAAATTGAAGATTTTGAGTAAGCAAAACTCTGTAAAAATGGCAATTTCGGTCACTGTGAGGGTTTAAAAAGTGGTTATTCAACATGAGGCCCGATCCAAATGACATTCTGAATCATTTTTGGTAGAGTGCAAAAAATCAATTTTCTGATGAAAAACGATGACCCCGGACCAGTCGAACGTTGAAAAAATGGTCAATATTGATGAAATTTTAACATTTAATCTTTTGACTTTAAATGACGGTTGGATGTGAGTTATTACTTTTTCAACTAAAATAAGTGTGTTTAAAGTCATTTCTGTGCCTGAAATTGGTAAAAATGCGAAGATTTTGAGTAAGCAAATCTCTGTAAAAATGGCAATTTTGGTCACTGTGAGGGTTTAAAAAGTGGTTATTCAACATGAGGCCTGATCCAAATGACATTTTGAATCATTTTTGGTAGAGTCCAAAAAATCAATTTTCTGAAGAAAAGCGATGACCCCGGACCAGTCGAACGTTGAAAACATGGTCAATATTGATGAAATTTTAACATTTAATCTTTTGACTTTAAATGACGGTTGGATGTGAGTTATTACTTTTTCAACTAAAATAAGTGTGTTTAAAGTCATTTCTGTGCCTGAAATTGGTCAAAATTTGAAGCTTTTGAGTAAGCAAAACTCTGTAAAAATGGCAATTTTGGTCACTGTGAGGGTTTAAAAAGTGGTTATTCAACATGAGGCCCGATCCAAATGACATTTTGAATCATTTTTGGAAGAGTCCAAAAAATCCATTTTCTGATGAAAAACGATGACCCCGGACCAGTCGAACGTTGAAAAAATGGTCAATATTGATGAAATTTTAACATTTAATCTTTTGACTTTAAATGACGGTTGGATGTGAGTTATTACTTTTTCAACTAAAATAAGTGTGTTTAAAGTCATTTCTGTGCCTGAAATTGGTCAAAATTTGAAGCTTTTGAGTAAGCAAAACTCTGTAAAAATGGCAATTTTGGTCACTGTGAGGGTTTAAAAAGTGGTTATTCAACATGAGGCCCGATCCAAATGACATTTTGAATCATTTTTGGAAGAGTCCAAAAAATCCATTTTCTGATGAAAAACGATGACCCCGGACCAGTCGAACGTTGAAAAAATGGTCAATATTGATGAAATTTTAACATTTAATCTTTTGACTTTAAATGACGGTTGGATATGAATTATTACTTTTTCAACTAAAATAAGTGTGTTTAAAGTCATTTCTGTGCCTGAAATTGGTCAAATTTGAAGCTTATGAGTAAGCAAAACTCTGTAAAAATGGCAATTTTGGTCACTGTGAGGGTTTAAAAAGTGGTTATTCAACATGAGGCCCGATCCAAATGACATTTTGAATCATTTTTGGAAGAGTCCAAAAAATCCATTTTCTGATGAAAAACGATGACCCCGGACCAGTCGAACGTTGAAAAAATGGTCAATATTGATGACATTTTAACATTTAATCTTTTGACTTTAAATGACGGTTGGATGTGAGTTACTGATTTTTCAACTAAAATTAGTGTGTTTAAAGTCATTTCTGTGCCTGAAATTGGTAAAAATTCGAAGATTTTGAGTAAGCAAATCTCTGTAAAAATGGCAATTTTGGTCACTGTGAGGGTTTAAAAAGTGGTTATTCAACATGAGGCCCGATCCAAATGACATTCTGAATCATTTTTGGTAGAGTGCAAAAAATCAATTTTCTGATGAAAAACGATGACCCCGGACCAGTCGAACGTTGAAAAAATGGTCAATATTGATGAAATTTTAACATTTAATCTTTTGACTTTAAATGACGGTTGGATTTGAGTTATTACTTTTTCAACTAAAATAAGTGTGTTTAAAGTCATTTCTGTGCCTGAAATTGGTCAAAATTGAAGATTTTGAGTAAGCAAAACTCTGTAAAAATGGCAATGTTGGTCACTGTGAGGGTTTAAAAAGTGGTTATTCAACATGAGGCCTGATCCAAATGACATTTTGAATCATTTTTGGTAGAGTCCAAAAAATCAATTTTCTGATGAAAAACGATGACCCCGGACCAGTCGAACGTTGAAAAAATGGTCAATATTGATGAAATTTTAACATTTAATCTCTTGACTTTAAATGACGGTTGGATATGAATTATTACTTTTTCAACTAAAATAAGTGTGTTTAAAGTCATTTCTGTGCCTGAAATTGGTCAAATTTGAAGATTTTGAGTAAGCAAAACTCTGTAAAAATGGCAATTTTGGTCACTGTGAGGGTTTAAAAAGTGGTTATTCAACATGAGGCCCGATCCAAATGACATTTTGAATCATTTTTGGAAGAGTCCAAAAAATCCATTTTCTGATGAAAAACGATGACCCCGGACCAGTCGAACATTGAAAAAATGGTCAATATTGATGAAATTTTAACATTTAATCTTTTGACTTTAAATGACGGTTGGATGTGAGTTATTACTTTTTCAACTAAAATAAGTGTGTTTAAAGTCATTTCTTTGCCTGAAATTGGTCAAAATTGAAGATTTTGAGTAAGCAAAACTCTGTAAAAATGGCAATTATTGTCACTGTGAGGGTTTAAAAAGTGGTTATTCAACATGAGGCCCGATCCAAATGACATTCTGAATCATTTTTGGTAGAGTGCAAAAAATCAATTTTCTGATGAAAAACGATGACCCCGGACTAGTCGAACGTTGAAAAAATGGTCAATATTGATGAAATTTTAACATTTAATCTTTTGACTTTAAATGACGGTTGGATGTGAGTTATTACTTTTTCAACTAAAATAAGTGTGTTTAAAGTCATTTCTGTGCCTGAAATTGGTCAAAATTTGAAGCTTTTGAGTAAGCAAAACTCTGTAAAAATGGCAATTTTGGTCACTGTGAGGGTTTAAACAGTGGTTATTCAACATGAGGCCCGATCCAAATGACAATTTGAATCATTTTTGGAAGAGTCCAAAAAATCCATTTTCTGATGAAAAACGATGACCCCGGACCAGTCGAACATTGAAAAAATGGTCAATATTGATGAAATTTTAACATTTAATCTTTTGACTTTAAATGACGGTTGGATGTGAGTTATTACTTTTTCAACTAAAATAAGTGTGTTTAAAGTCATTTCTGTGCCTGAAATTGGTCAAAATTGAAGATTTTGAGTAAGCAAAACTCTGTAAAAATGGCAATTTTGGTCACTGTGAGGGTTTAAAAAGTGGTTATTCAACATGAGGCCCGATCCAAATGACATTCTGAATCATTTTTGGTAGAGTGCAAAAAATCAATTTTCTGATGAAAAACGATGACCCCGGACCAGTCGAACGTTGAAAAAATGGTCAATATTGATGAAATGTTAACATTTAATCTTTTGACTTTAAATGACGGTTGGATTTGAGTTATTACTTTTTCAACTAAAATAAGTGTGTTTAAAGTCATTTCTGTGCCTGAAATTGGTCAAAATTGAAGATTTTGAGTAAGCAAAACTCTGTAAAAATGGCAATGTTGGTCACTGTGAGGGTTTAAAAAGTGGTTATTCAACATGAGGCCTGATCCAAATGACATTTTGAATCATTTTTGGTAGAGTCCAAAAAATCAATTTTCTGATGAAAAACGATGACCCCGGACCAGTCGAACGTTGAAAAAATGGTCAATATTGATGAAATTTTAACATTTAATCTCTTGACTTTAAATGACGGTTGGATATGAATTATTACTTTTTCAACTAAAATAAGTGTGTTTAAAGTCATTTCTGTGCCTGAAATTGGTCAAATTTGAAGATTTTGAGTAAGCAAAACTCTGTAAAAATGGCAATTTTGGTCACTGTGAGGGTTTAAAAAGTGGTTATTCAACATGAGGCCCGATCCAAATGACATTTTGAATCATTTTTGGAAGAGTCCAAAAAATCCATTTTCTGATGAAAAACGATGACCCCGGACCAGTCGAACATTGAAAAAATGGTCAATATTGATGAAATTTTAACATTTAATCTTTTGACTTTAAATGATGGTTGGATGTGAGTTATTACTTTTTCAACTAAAATAAGTGTGTTTAAAGTCATTTCTTTGCCTGAAATTGGTCAAAATTGAAGATTTTGAGTAAGCAAAACTCTGTAAAAATGGCAATTTTGGTCACTGTGAGGGTTTAAAAAGTGGTTATTCAACATGAGGCCCGATCCAAATGACATTCTGAATCATTTTTGGTAGAGTGCAAAAAATCAATTTTCTGATGAAAAACGATGACCCCGGACCAGTCGAACGTTGAAAAAATGGTCAATATTGATGAAATTTTAACATTTAATCTTTTGACTTCAAATGACGGTTGGATGTGAGTTATTACTTTTTCAACTAAAATAAGTGTGTTTAAAGTCATTTCTGTGCCTGAAATTGGTCAAAATTTGAAGCTTTTGAGTAAGCAAAACTCTGTAAAAATGGCAATTTTGGTCACTTTGAGGGTTTAAAAAGTGGTTATTCAACATGAGGCCCGATCCAAATGACAATTTGAATCATTTTTGGAAGAGTCCAAAAAATCAATTTTCTGATGAAAAACGATGACCCCGGACCAGTCGAACATTGAAAAAATGGTCAATATTGATGAAATTTTTAAATTTAATCTTTTGACTTTAAATGACGGTTGGATGTGAGTTATTACTTTTTCAACTAAAATAAGTGTGTTTAAAGTCATTTCTGTGCCTGAAATTGGTCAAAATTGAAGATTTTGAGTAAGCAAAACTCTGTAAAAATGGCAATTTTGGTCACTGTGAGGGTTTAAAAAGTGGTTATTCAACATGAGGCCCGATCCAAATGACATTCTGAATCATTTTTGGTAGAGTGCAAAAAATCAATTTTCTGATGAAAAACGATGACCCCGGACCAGTCGAACGTTGAAAAAATGGTCAATATTGATGAAATTTTAACATTTAATCTTTTGACTTTAAATGACGGTTGGATGTGAGTTATTACTTTTTCAACTAAAATAAGTGTGTTTAAAGTCATTTCTGTGCCTGAAATTGGTCAAAATTTGAAGCTTTTGAGTAAGCAAAACTCTGTAAAAATGGCAATTTTGGTCACTGTGAGGGTTTAAAAAGTGGTTATTCAACATGAGGCCCGATCCAAATGACATTCTGAATCATTTTTGGTAGAGTGCAAAAAATCAATTTTCTGATGAAAAACGATGACCCCGGACCAGTCGAACGTTGAAAAAATGGTCAATATTGATGAAATTTTAACATTTAATCTTTTGACTTTAAATGACGGTTGGATGTGAGTTATTACTTTTTCAACTAAAATAAGTGTGTTTAAAGTCATTTCTGTGCCTGAAATTGGTCAAAATTTGAAGCTTTTGAGTAAGCAAAACTCTGTAAAAATGGCAATTTTGGTCACTGTGAGGGTTTAAAAAGTGGTTATTCAACATGAGGCCCGATCCAAATGACATTTTGAATCATTTTTGGAAGAGTCCAAAAAATCCATTTTCTGATGAAAAACGATGACCCCGGACCAGTCGAACGTTGAAAAAATGGTCAATATTGATGAAATTTTAACATTTAATCTTTTGACTTTAAATGACGGTTGGATGTGAGTTATTAATTTTTCAACTAAAATTAGTGTGTTTAAAGTCATTTCTGTGCCTGAAATTGGTCAAAATTTGAAGCTTTTGAGTAAGCAAAACTCTGTAAAAATGGCAATTTTGGTCACTGTGAGGGTTTAAAAAGTGGTTATTCAACATGAGGCCCGATCCAAATGACATTTTGAATCATTTTTGGAAGAGTCCAAAAAATCCATTTTCTGATGAAAAACGATGACCCCGGACCAGTCGAACGTTGAAAAAATGGTCAATATTGATGAAATTTTAACATTTAATCTTTTGACTTTAAATGACGGTTGGATGTGAGTTATTAATTTTTCAACTAAAATTAGTGTGTTTAAAGTCATTTCTGTGCCTGAAATTGGTAAAAATTCGAAGATTTTGAGTAAGCAAATCTCTGTAAAAATGGCAATTTTGGTCACTGTGAGGGTTTAAAAAGTGGTTATTCAACATGAGGCCTGATCCAAATGACATTTTGAATCTTATTTGGTAGAGTCCAAAAAATCAATTTTCTGATGAAAAACGATGACCCCGGACCAGTCGAACGTTGAAAAAATGGTCAATATTGATGAAATTTTAACATTTAATCTTTTGACTTTAAATGACGGTTGGATATGAATTATTACTTTTTCAACTAAAATAAGTCTGTTTAAAGTCATTTCTGTGCCTGAAATTCGTCAAATTTGAAGATTTTGAGTAAGCAAAACTCTGTAAAAATGGCAATTTTGGTCACTGTGAGGGTTTAAAAAGTGGTTATTCAACATGAGGCCCGATCCAAATGACATTTTGAATCATTTTTGGAAGAGTCCAAAAAATCCATTTTCTGATGAAAAACGATGACCCCGGACCAGTCGAACATTGAAAAAATGGTCAATATTGATGAAATTTTAACATTTAATCTTTTGACTTTAAATGACGGTTGGATGTGAGTTATTACTTTTTCAACTAAAATAAGTGTGTTTAAAGTCATTTCTTTGCCTGAAATTGGTCAAAATTGAAGATTTTGAGTAAGCAAAACTCTGTAAAAATGGCAATTTCGGTCACTGTGAGGGTTTAAAAAGTGGTTATTCAACATGAGGCCCGATCCAAATGACATTCTGAATCATTTTTGGTAGAGTGCAAAAAATCAATTTTCTGATGAAAAACGATGACCCCGGACCAGTCGAACGTTGAAAAAATGGTCAATATTGATGAAATTTTAACATTTAATCTTTTGACTTTAAATGACGGTTGGATGTGAGTTATTACTTTTTCAACTAAAATAAGTGTGTTTAAAGTCATTTCTGTGCCTGAAATTGGTAAAAATGCGAAGATTTTGAGTAAGCAAATCTCTGTAAAAATGGCAATTTTGGTCACTGTGAGGGTTTAAAAAGTGGTTATTCAACATGAGGCCTGATCCAAATGACATTTTGAATCATTTTTGGTAGAGTCCAAAAAATCAATTTTCTGAAGAAAAGCGATGACCCCGGACCAGTCGAACGTTGAAAACATGGTCAATATTGATGAAATTTTAACATTTAATCTTTTGACTTTAAATGACGGTTGGATGTGAGTTATTACTTTTTCAACTAAAATAAGTGTGTTTAAAGTCATTTCTGTGCCTGAAATTGGTCAAAATTTGAAGCTTTTGAGTAAGCAAAACTCTGTAAAAATGGCAATTTTGGTCACTGTGAGGGTTTAAAAAGTGGTTATTCAACATGAGGCCCGATCCAAATGACATTTTGAATCATTTTTGGAAGAGTCCAAAAAATCCATTTTCTGATGAAAAACGATGACCCCGGACCAGTCGAACGTTGAAAAAATGGTCAATATTGATGAAATTTTAACATTTAATCTTTTGACTTTAAATGACGGTTGGATGTGAGTTATTACTTTTTCAACTAAAATAAGTGTGTTTAAAGTCATTTCTGTGCCTGAAATTGGTCAAAATTTGAAGCTTTTGAGTAAGCAAAACTCTGTAAAAATGGCAATTTTGGTCACTGTGAGGGTTTAAAAAGTGGTTATTCAACATGAGGCCCGATCCAAATGACATTTTGAATCATTTTTGGAAGAGTCCAAAAAATCCATTTTCTGATGAAAAACGATGACCCCGGACCAGTCGAACGTTGAAAAAATGGTCAATATTGATGAAATTTTAACATTTAATCTTTTGACTTTAAATGACGGTTGGATATGAATTATTACTTTTTCAACTAAAATAAGTGTGTTTAAAGTCATTTCTGTGCCTGAAATTGGTCAAATTTGAAGCTTATGAGTAAGCAAAACTCTGTAAAAATGGCAATTTTGGTCACTGTGAGGGTTTAAAAAGTGGTTATTCAACATGAGGCCCGATCCAAATGACAATTTGAATCATTTTTGGAAGAGTCCAAAAAATCCATTTTCTGATGAAAAACGATGACCCCGGACCAGTCGCACATTGAAAAAATGGTCAATATTGATGAAATTTTAACATTTAATCTTTTGACTTTAAATGACGGTTGGATGTGAGTTATTACTTTTTCAACTAAAATAAGTGTGTTTAAAGTCATTTCTTTGCCTGAAATTGGTCAAAATTGAAGATTTTGAGTAAGCAAAACTCTGTAAAAATGGCAATTTTGGTCACTGTGAGGGTTTAAAAAGTGGTTATTCAACATGAGGCCCGATCCAAATGACATTCTGAATCATTTTTGGTAGAGTGCAAAAAATCAATTTTCTGATGAAAAACGATGACCCCGGACCAGTCGAACGTTGAAAAAATGGTCAATATTGATGAAATTTTAACATTTAATCTTTTGACTTTAAATGACGGTTGGATGTGAGTTATTACTTTTTCAACTAAAATAAGTGTGTTTAAAGTCATTTCTGTGCCTGAAATTGGTCAAAATTTGAAGCTTTTGAGTAAGCAAAACTCTGTAAAAATGGCAATTTTGGTCACTGTGAGGGTTTAAAAAGTGGTTATTCAACATGAGGCCCGATCCAAATGACATTTTGAATCATTTTTGGAAGAGTCCAAAAAATCCATTTTCTGATGAAAAACGATGACCCCGGACCAGTCGAACGTTGAAAAAATGGTCAATATTGATGAAATTTTAACATTTAATCTTTTGACTTTAAATGACGGTTGGATATGAATTATTACTTTTTCAACTAAAATAAGTGTGTTTAAAGTCATTTCTGTGCCTGAAATTGGTCAAATTTGAAGCTTATGAGTAAGCAAAACTCTGTAAAAATGGCAATTTTGGTCACTGTGAGGGTTTAAAAAGTGGTTATTCAACATGAGGCCCGATCCAAATGACATTTTGAATCATTTTTGGAAGAATCCAAAAAATCCATTTTCTGATGAAAAACGATGACCCCGGACCAGTCGAACGTTGAAAAAATGGTCAATATTGATGACATTTTAACATTTAATCTTTTGACTTTAAATGACGGTTGGATGTGAGTTATTGATTTTTCAACTAAAATTAGTGTGTTTAAAGTCATTTCTGTGCCTGAAATTGGTAAAAATTCGAAGATTTTGAGTAAGCAAATCTCTGTAAAAATGGCAATTTTGGTCACTGTGAGGGTTTAAAAAGTGGTTATTCAACATGAGGCCCGATCCAAATGACATTCTGAATCATTTTTGGTAGAGTGCAAAAAATCAATTTTCTGATGAAAAACGATGACCCCGGACCAGTCGAACGTTGAAAAAATGGTCAATATTGATGAAATTTTAACATTTA
Organism: Lissotriton vulgaris; assembly: GCF_964263255.1. NCBI lineage: Eukaryota > Metazoa > Chordata > Amphibia > Caudata > Salamandridae > Lissotriton > Lissotriton vulgaris. Next base: position 27,951 of record NW_028254112.1, read on the forward strand.
ATCTTTTGACTTTAAATGACGGTTGGATTTGAGTTATTACTTTTTCAACTAAAATAAGTGTGTTTAAAGTCATTTCTGTGCCTGAAATTGGTCAAAATTGAAGATTTTGAGTAAGCAAAACTCTGTAAAAATGGCAATGTTGGTCACTGTGAGGGTTTAAAAAGTGGTTATTCAACATGAGGCCTGATCCAAATGACATTTTGAATCATTTTTGGTAGAGTCCAAAAAATCAATTTTCTGATGAAAAACGATGACCCCGGACCAGTCGAACGTTGAAAAAATGGTCAATATTGATGAAATTTTAACATTTAATCTCTTGACTTTAAATGACGGTTGGATATGAATTATTACTTTTTCAACTAAAATAAGTGTGTTTAAAGTCATTTCTGTGCCTGAAATTGGTCAAATTTGAAGATTTTGAGTAAGCAAAACTCTGTAAAAATGGCAATTTTGGTCACTGTGAGGGTTTAAAAAGTGGTTATTCAACATGAGGCCCGATCCAAATGACATTTTGAATCATTTTTGGAAGAGTCCAAAAAATCCATTTTCTGATGAAAAACGATGACCCCGGACCAGTCGAACATTGAAAAAATGGTCAATATTGATGAAATTTTAACATTTAATCTTTTGACTTTAAATGACGGTTGGATGTGAGTTATTACTTTTTCAACTAAAATAAGTGTGTTTAAAGTCATTTCTTTGCCTGAAATTGGTCAAAATTGAAGATTTTGAGTAAGCAAAACTCTGTAAAAATGGCAATTATTGTCACTGTGAGGGTTTAAAAAGTGGTTATTCAACATGAGGCCCGATCCAAATGACATTCTGAATCATTTTTGGTAGAGTGCAAAAAATCAATTTTCTGATGAAAAACGATGACCCCGGACCAGTCGAACGTTGAAAAAATGGTCAATATTGATGAAATTTTAACATTTAATCATTTGACTTTAAATGACGGTTGGATGTGAGTTATTACTTTTTCAACTAAAATAAGTGTGTTTAAAGTCATTTCTGTGCCTGAAATTGGTCAAAATTTGAAGCTTTTGAGTAAGCAAAACTCTGTAAAAATGGCAATTTTGGTCACTGTGAGGGTTTAAACAGTGGTTATTCAACATGAGGCCCGATCCAAATGACAATTTGAATCATTTTTGGAAGAGTCCAAAAAATCCATTTTCTGATGAAAAACGATGACCCCGGACCAGTCGAACATTGAAAAAATGGTCAATATTGATGAAATTTTAACATTTAATCTTTTGACTTTAAATGACGGTTGGATGTGAGTTATTACTTTTTCAACTAAAATAAGTGTGTTTAAAGTCATTTCTGTGCCTGAAATTGGTCAAAATTGAAGATTTTGAGTAAGCAAAACTCTGTAAAAATGGCAATTTTGGTCACTGTGAGGGTTTAAAAAGTGGTTATTCAACATGAGGCCCAATCCAAATGACATTCTGAATCATTTTTGGTAGAGTGCAAAAAATCAATTTTCTGATGAAAAACGATGACCCCGGACCAGTCGAACGTTGAAAAATGGTCAATATTGATGAAATTTTAACATTTAATCTTTTGACTTTAAATGATGGTTGGATGTGAGTTATTACTTTTTCAACTAAAATAAGTGTGTTTAGAGTCATTTCTGTGCCTGAAATTGGTCAAAATTTGAAGCTTTTGAGTAAGCAAAACTCTGTAAAAATGGCAATTTTGGTCACTGTGAGGGTTTAAAAAGTGGTTATTCAACATGAGGCCCGATCCAAATGACATTCTGAATCATTTTTGGTAGAGTGCAAAAAATCAATTTTCTGATGAAAAACGATGACCCCGGACCAATCGAACGATGAAAAAAAGGTCAATATTGATGAAATTTTAACATTTAATCTTTTGACTTTAAATGACGGTTGGATGTGAGTTATTACTTTTTCAACTAAAATAAGTGTGTTTAAAGTCATTTCTGTGCCTGAAATTGGTCAAAATTTGAAGCTTTTGAGTAAGCAAAACTCTGTAAAAATGGCAATTTTGGTCACTGTGAGGGTTTAAAAAGTGGTTATTCAACATGAGGCCCGATCCAAATGACATTTTGAATCATTTTTGGAAGAGTCCAAAAAATCCATTTTCTGATGAAAAACGATGACCACGGACCAGTCGAACGTTGAAAAAATGGTCAATATTGATGAAATTTTAACATTTAATCTTTTGACTTTAAATGACGGTTGGATGTGAGTTATTAATTTTTCAACTAAAATTAGTGTGTTTAAAGTCATTTCTGTGCCTGAAATTGGTAAAAATTCGAAGATTTTGAGTAAGCAAATCTCTGTAAAAATGGCAATTTTGGTCACTGTGAGGGTTTAAAAAGTGGTTATTCAACATGAGGCCTGATCCAAATGACATTTTGAATCTTATTTGGTAGAGTCCAAAAAATCAATTTTCTGATGAAAAACGATGACCCCGGACCAGTCGAACGTTGAAAAAATGGTCAATATTGATGAAATTTTAACATTTAATCTTTTGACTTTAAATGACGGTTGGATATGAATTATTACTTTTTCAACTAAAATAAGTGTGTTTAAAGTCATTTCTGTGCCTGAAATTCGTCAAAATTGAAGATTTTGAGTAAGCAAAACTCTGTAAAAATGGCAATTTTGGTCACTGTGAGGGTTTAAAAAGTGGTTATTCAACATGAGGCCCGATCCAAATGACATTCTGAATCATTTTTGGTAGAGTGCAAAAAATCAATTTTCTGATGAAAAACGATGACCCCGGACCAGTCGAACGTTGAAAAAATGGTCAATATTGATGAAATTTTAACATTTAATCTTTTGACTTCAAATGACGGTTGGATGTGAGTTATTACTTTTTCAACTAAAATAAGTGTGTTTAAAGTCATTTCTGTGCCTGAAATTGGTCAAAATTTGAAGCTTTTGAGTAAGCAAAACTCTGTAAAAATGGCAATTTTGGTCACTTTGAGGGTTTAAAAAGTGGTGATTCAACATGAGGCCCGATCCAAATGACAATTTGAATCATTTTTGGAAGAGTCCAAAAAATCAATTTTCTGATGAAAAACGATGACCCCGGACCAGTCGAACATTGAAAAAATGGTCAATATTGATGAAATTTTAAAATTTAATCTTTTGACTTTAAATGACGGTTGGATGTGAGTTATTACTTTTTCAACTAAAATAAGTGTGTTTAAAGTCATTTCTGTGCCTGAAATTGGTCAAAATTGAAGATTTTGAGTAAGCAAAACTCTGTAAAAATGGCAATTTTGGTCACTGTGAGGGTTTAAAAAGTGGTTATTCAACATGAGGCCCGATCCAAATGACATTCTGAATCATTTTTGGTAGAGTGCAAAAAATCAATTTTCTGATGAAAAACGATGACCCCGGACCAGTCGAACGTTGAAAAAATGGTCGATATTGATGAAATTTTAACATTTAATCTTTTGACTTTAAATGACGGTTGGATGTGAGTTATTACTTTTTCAACTAAAATAAGTGTGTTTAAAGTCATTTCTGTGCCTGAAATTGGTCAAAATTTGAAGCTTTTGAGTAAGCAAAACTCTGTAAAAATGGCAATTTTGGTCACTGTGAGGGTTTAAAAAGTGGTTATTCAACATGAGGCCCGATCCAAATGACATTCTGAATCATTTTTGGTAGAGTGCAAAAAATCAATTTTCTGATGAAAAACGATGACCCCGGACCAGTCGAACGTTGAAAAAATGGTCAATATTGATGAAATTTTAACATTTAATCTTTTGACTTTAAATGACGGTTGGATGTGAGTTATTACTTTTTCAACTAAAATAAGTGTGTTTAAAGTCATTTCGTTGCCTGAAATTGGTCAAAATTTGAAGCTTTTGAGTAAGCAAAACTCTGTAAAAATGGCAATTTTGGTCACTGTGAGGGTTTAAAAAGTGGTTATTCAACATGAGGCCCAATCCAAATGACATTTTGAATCATTTTTGGAAGAGTCCAAAAAATCCATTTTCTGATGAAAAACGATGACCCCGGACCAGTCGAACGTTGAAAAAATGGTCAATATTGATGAAATTTTAACATTTAATCTTTTGACTTTAAATGACGGTTGGATGTGAGTTATTAATTTTTCAACTAAAATTAGTGTGTTTAAAGTCATTTCTGTGCCTGAAATTGGTCAAAATTTGAAGCTTTTGAGTAAGCAAAACTCTGTAAAAATGGCAATTTTGGTCACTGTGAGGGTTTAAAAAGTGGTTATTCAACATGAGGCCCGATCCAAATGACATTTTGAATCATTTTTGGAAGAGTCCAAAAAATCCATTTTCTGATGAAAAACGATGACCCCGGACCAGTCGAACGTTGAAAAAATGGTCAATATTGATGAAATTTTAACATTTAATCTTTTGACTTTAAATGACGGTTGGATATGAATTATTACTTTTTCAACTAAAATAAGTCTGTTTAAAGTCATTTCTGTGCCTGAAATTCGTCAAATTTGAAGATTTTGAGTAAGCAAAACTCTGTAAAAATGGCAATTTTGGTCACTGTGAGGGTTTAAAAAGTGGTTATTCAACATGAGGCCCGATCCAAATGACATTTTGAATCATTTTTGGAAGAGTCCAAAAAAATCCATTTTCTGATGAAAAACGATGACCCCGGACCAGTCGAACATTGAAAAAATGGTCAATATTGATGAAATTTTAACATTTAATCTTTTGACTTTAAATGACGGTTGGATGTGAGTTATTACTTTTTCAACTAAAATAAGTGTGTTTAAAGTCATTTCTTTGCCTGAAATTGGTCAAAATTGAAGATTTTGAGTAAGCAAAACTCTGTAAAAATGGCAATTTCGGTCACTGTGAGGGTTTAAGAAGTGGTTATTCAACATGAGGCCCGATCCAAATGACATTCTGAATCATTTTTGGTAGAGTGCAAAAAATCAATTTTCTGATGAAAAACGATGACCCCGGACCAGTCGAACGTTGAAAAAATGGTCAAAATTGATGAAATTTTAACATTTAATCTTTTGACTTTAAATGACGGTTGGATGTGAGTTATTACTTTTTCAACTAAAATAAGTGTGTTTAAAGTCATTTCTGTGCCTGAAATTGGTCAAAATTTGAAGCTTTTGAGTAAGCAAAACTCTGTAAAAATGGCAATTTTGGTCACTGTGAGGGTTTAAAAAGTGGTTATTCAACATGAGGCCCGATCCAAATGACATTTTGAATCATTTTTGGAAGAGTCCAAAAAATCCATTTTCTGATGAAAAACGATGACCCCGGACCAGTCGAACGTTGAAAAAATGGTCAATATTGATGAAATTTTAACATTTAATCTTTTGACTTTAAATGACGGTTGGATGTGAGTTATTACTTTTTCAACTAAAATAAGTGTGTTTAAAGTCATTTCTGTGCCTGAAATTGGTCAAAATTTGAAGCTTTTGAGTAAGCAAAACTCTGTAAAAATGGCAATTTTGGTCACTGTGAGGGTTTAAAAAGTGGTTATTCAACATGAGGCCCGATCCAAATGACATTTTGAATCATTTTTGGAAGAGTCCAAAAAATCCATTTTCTGATGAAAAACGATGACCCCGGACCAGTCGAACGTTGAAAAAATGGTCAATATTGATGAAATTTTAACATTTAATCTTTTGACTTTAAATGACGGTTGGATATGAATTATTACTTTTTCAACTAAAATAAGTCTGTTTAAAGTCATTTCTGTGCCTGAAATTCGTCAAATTTGAAGATTTTGAGTAAGCAAAACTCTGTAAAAATGGCAATTTTGGTCACTGTGAGGGTTTAAAAAGTGGTTATTCAACATGAGGCCCGATCCAAATGACATTTTGAATCATTTTTGGAAGAGTCCAAAAAAATCCATTTTCTGATGAAAAACGATGACCCCGGACCAGTCGAACATTGAAAAAATGGTCAATATTGATGAAATTTTAACATTTAATCTTTTGACTTTAAATGACGGTTGGATGTGAGTTATTACTTTTTCAACTAAAATAAGTGTGTTTAAAGTCATTTCTTTGCCTGAAATTGGTCAAAATTGAAGATTTTGAGTAAGCAAAACTCTGTAAAAATGGCAATTTCGGTCACTGTGAGGGTTTAAAAGTGGTTATTCAACATGAGGCCCGATCCAAATGACATTCTGAATCATTTTTGGTAGAGTGCAAAAAATCAATTTTCTGATGAAAAACGATGACCCCGGACCAGTCGAACGTTGAAAAAATGGTCAAAATTGATGAAATTTTAACATTTAATCTTTTTGACTTTAAATGACGGTTGGATGTGAGTTATTACTTTTTAAACTAAAATAAGTGTGTTTAAAGTCATTTCTGTGCCTGAAATTGGTCAAAATTTGAAGCTTTTGAGTAAGCAAAACTCTGTAAAAATGGCAATTTTGGTCACTGTGAGGGTTTAAAAAGTGGTTATTCAACATGAGGCCCGATCCAAATGACATTTTGAATCATTTTTGGAAGAGTCCAAAAAATCCATTTTCTGATGAAAAACGATGACCCCGGACCAGTCGAACGTTGAAAAAATGGTCAATATTGATGAAATTTTAACATTTAATCTTTTGACTTTAAATGACGGTTGGATGTGAGTTATTACTTTTTCAACTAAAATAAGTGTGTTTAAAGTCATTTCTGTGCCTGAAATTGGTCAAAATTTGAAGCTTTTGAGTAAGCAAAACTCTGTAAAAATGGCAATTTTGGTCACTGTGAGGGTTTAAAAAGTGGTTATTCAACATGAGGCCCGATCCAAATGACATTTTGAATCATTTTTGGAAGAGTCCAAAAAATCAATTTTCTGATGAAAAACGATGACCCCGGACCAGTCGAACGTTGAAAAAATGGTCAATATTGATGAAATTTTAACATTTAATCTTTTGACTTTAAATGACGGTTGGATATGAATTATTACTTTTTCAACTAAAATAAGTGTGTTTAAAGTCATTTCTGTGCCTGAAATTGGTCAAATTTGAAGCTTATGAGTAAGCAAAACTCTGTAAAAATGGCAATTTTGGTCACTGTGAGGGTTTAAAAAGTGGTTATTCAACATGAGGCCCGATCCAAATGACATTTTGAATCATTTTTGGAAGAGTCCAAAAAATCCATTTTCTGATGAAAAACGATGACCCCGGACCAGTCGAACGTTGAAAAAATGGTCAATATTGATGACATTTTAACATTTAATCTTTTGACTTTAAATGACGGTTGGATGTGAGTTATTGATTTTTCAACTAAAATTAGTGTGTTTAAAGTCATTTCTGTGCCTGAAATTGGTCAAAATTTGAAGCTTTTGAGTAAGCAAAACTCTGTAAAAATGGCAATTTTGGTCACTTTGAGGGTTTAAAAAGTGGTGATTCAACATGAGGCCCGATCCAAATGACAATTTGAATCATTTTTGGAAGAGTCCAAAAAATCAATTTTCTGATGAAAAACGATGACCCCGGACCAGTCGAACATTGAAAAAATGGTCAATATTGATGAAATTTTAAAATTTAATCTTTTGACTTTAAATGACGGTTGGATGTGAGTTATTACTTTTTCAACTAAAATAAGTGTGTTTAAAGTCATTTCTGTGCCTGAAATTGGTCAAAATTGAAGATTTTGAGTAAGCAAAACTCTGTAAAAATGGCAATTTTGGTCACTGTGAGGGTTTAAAAAGTGGTTATTCAACATGAGGCCCGATCCAAATGACATTCTGAATCATTTTTGGTAGAGTGCAAAAAATCAATTTTCTGATGAAAAACGATGACCCCGGACCAGTCGAACGTTGAAAAAATGGTCAATATTGATGAAATTTTAACATTTAATCTTTTGACTTCAAATGACGGTTGGATGTGAGTTATTACTTTTTCAACTAAAATAAGTGTGTTTAAAGTCATTTCTGTGCCTGAAATTGGTCAAAATTTGAAGCTTTTGAGTAAGCAAAACTCTGTAAAAATGGCAATTTTGGTCACTTTGAGGGTTTAAAAAGTGGTGATTCAACATGAGGCCCGATCCAAATGACAATTTGAATCATTTTTGGAAGAGTCCAAAAAATCAATTTTCTGATGAAAAACGATGACCCCGGACCAGTCGAACATTGAAAAAATGGTCAATATTGATGAAATTTTAAAATTTAATCTTTTGACTTTAAATGACGGTTGGATGTGAGTTATTACTTTTTCAACTAAAATAAGTGTGTTTAAAGTCATTTCTGTGCCTGAAATTGGTCAAAATTGAAGATTTTGAGTAAGCAAAACTCTGTAAAAATGGCAATTTTGGTCACTGTGAGGGTTTAAAAAGTGGTTATTCAACATGAGGCCCGATCCAAATGACATTCTGAATCATTTTTGGTAGAGTGCAAAAAATCAATTTTCTGATGAAAAACGATGACCCCGGACCAGTCGAACGTTGAAAAAATGGTCAATATTGATGAAATTTTAACATTTAATCTTTTGACTTTAAATGACGGTTGGATGTGAGTTATTACTTTTTCAACTAAAATAAGTGTGTTTAAAGTCATTTCTGTGCCTGAAATTGGTCAAAATTTGAAGCTTTTGAGTAAGCAAAACTCTGTAAAAATGGCAATTTTGGTCACTGTGAGGGTTTAAAAAGTGGTTATTCAACATGAGGCCCGATCCAAATGACATTCTGAATCATTTTTGGTAGAGTGCAAAAAATCAATTTTCTGATGAAAAACGATGACCCCGGACCAGTCGAACGTTGAAAAAATGGTCAATATTGATGAAATTTTAACATTTAATCTTTTGACTTTAAATGACGGTTGGATGTGAGTTATTACTTTTTCAACTAAAATAAGTGTGTTTAAAGTCATTTCTGTGCCTGAAATTGGTCAAAATTTGAAGCTTTTGAGTAAGCAAAACTCTGTAAAAATGGCAATTTTGGTCACTGTGAGGGTTTAAAAAGTGGTTATTCAACATGAGGCCCGATCCAAATGACATTTTGAATCATTTTTGGAAGAGTCCAAAAAATCCATTTTCTGATGAAAAACGATGACCCCGGACCAGTCGAACGTTGAAAAAATGGTCAATATTGATGAAATTTTAACATTTAATCTTTTGACTTTAAATGACGGTTGGATGTGAGTTATTAATTTTTCAACTAAAATTAGTGTGTTTAAAGTCATTTCTGTGCCTGAAATTGGTCAAAATTTGAAGCTTTTGAGTAAGCAAAACTCTGTAAAAATGGCAATTTTGGTCACTGTGAGGGTTTAAAAAGTGGTTATTCAACATGAGGCCCGATCCAAATGACATTTTGAATCATTTTTGGAAGAGTCCAAAAAATCCATTTTCTGATGGAAAACGATGACCCCGGACCAGTCGAACGTTGAAAAAATGGTCAATATTGATGAAATTTTAACATTTAATCTTTTGACTTTAAATGACGGTTGGATGTGAGTTATTAATTTTTCAACTAAAATTAGTGTGTTTAAAGTCATTTCTGTGCCTGAAATTGGTAAAAATTCGAAGATTTTGAGTAAGCAAATCTCTGTAAAAATGGCAATTTTGGTCACTGTGAGGGTTTAAAAAGTGGTTATTCAACATGAGGCCTGATCCAAATGACATTTTGAATCTTATTTGGTAGAGTCCAAAAAATCAATTTTCTGATGAAAAACGATGACCCCGGACCAGTCGAACGTTGAAAAAATGGTCAATATTGATGAAATTTTAACATTTAATCTTTTGACTTTAAATGACGGTTGGATATGAATTATTACTTTTTCAACTAAAATAAGTCTGTTTAAAGTCATTTCTGTGCCTGAAATTCGTCAAATTTGAAGATTTTGAGTAAGCAAAACTCTGTAAAAATGGCAATTTTGGTCACTGTGAGGGTTTAAAAAGTGGTTATTCAACATGAGGCCCGATCCAAATGACATTTTGAATCATTTTTGGAAGAGTCCAAAAAATCCATTTTCTGATGAAAAACGATGACCCCGGACCAGTCGAACGTTGAAAAAATGGTCAATATTGATGAAATTTTAACATTTAATCTTTTGACTTTAAATGACGGTTGGATATGAATTATTACTTTTTCAACTAAAATAAGTGTGTTTAAAGTCATTTCTGTGCCTGAAATTGGTCAAATTTGAAGCTTATGAGTAAGCAAAACTCTGTAAAAATGGCAATTTTGGTCACTGTGAGGGTTTAAAAAGTGGTTATTCAACATGAGGCCCGATCCAAATGACATTTTGAATCATTTTTGGAAGAGTCCAAAAAATCCATTTTCTGATGAAAAACGATGACCCCGGACCAGTCGAACGTTGAAAAAATGGTCAATATTGATGACATTTTAACATTTAATCTTTTGACTTTAAATGACGGTTGGATGTGAGTTATTGATTTTTCAACTAAAATTAGTGTGTTTAAAGTCATTTCTGTGCCTGAAATTGGTAAAAATTCGAAGATTTTGAGTAAGCAAATCTCTGTAAAAATGGCAATTTTGGTCACTGTGAGGGTTTAAAAAGTGGTTATTCAACATGAGGCCCGATCCAAATGACATTCTGAATCATTTTTGGTAGAGTGCAAAAAATCAATTTTCTGATGAAAAACGATGACCCCGGACCAGTCGAACGTTGAAAAAATGGTCAATATTGATGAAATTTTAACATTTAATCTTTTGACTTTAAATGACGGTTGGATTTGAGTTATTACTTTTTCAACTAAAATAAGTGTGTTTAAAGTCATTTCTGTGCCTGAAATTGGTCAAAATTGAAGATTTTGAGTAAGCAAAACTCTGTAAAAATGGCAATGTTGGTCACTGTGAGGGTTTAAAAAGTGGTTATTCAACATGAGGCCTGATCCAAATGACATTTTGAATCATTTTTGGTAGAGTCCAAAAAATCAATTTTCTGATGAAAAACGATGACCCCGGACCAGTCGAACGTTGAAAAAATGGTCAATATTGATGAAATTTTAACATTTAATCTCTTGACTTTAAATGACGGTTGGATATGAATTATTACTTTTTCAACTAAAATAAGTGTGTTTAAAGTCATTTCTGTGCCTGAAATTGGTCAAATTTGAAGATTTTGAGTAAGCAAAACTCTGTAAAAATGGCAATTTTGGTCACTGTGAGGGTTTAAAAAGTGGTTATTCAACATGAGGCCCGATCCAAATGACATTTTGAATCATTTTTGGAAGAGTCCAAAAAATCCATTTTCTGATGAAAAACGATGACCCCGGACCAGTCGAACATTGAAAAAATGGTCAATATTGATGAAATTTTAACATTTAATCTTTTGACTTTAAATGACGGTTGGATGTGAGTTATTACTTTTTCAACTAAAATAAGTGTGTTTAAAGTCATTTCTTTGCCTGAAATTGGTCAAAATTGAAGATTTTGAGTAAGCAAAACTCTGTAAAAATGGCAATTATTGTCACTGTGAGGGTTTAAAAAGTGGTTATTCAACATGAGGCCCGATCCAAATGACATTCTGAATCATTTTTGGTAGAGTGCAAAAAATCAATTTTCTGATGAAAAACGATGACCCCGGACCAGTCGAACGTTGAAAAAATGGTCAATATTGATGAAATTTTAACATTTAATCTTTTGACTTTAAATGACGGTTGGATGTGAGTTATTACTTTTTCAACTAAAATAAGTGTGTTTAAAGTCATTTCTGTGCCTGAAATTGGTCAAAATTTGAAGCTTTTGAGTAAGCAAAACTCTGTAAAAATGGCAATTTTGGTCACTGTGAGGGTTTAAACAGTGGTTATTCAACATGAGGCCCGATCCAAATGACAATTTGAATCATTTTTGGAAGAGTCCAAAAAATCCATTTTCTGATGAAAAACGATGACCCCGGACCAGTCGAACATTGAAAAAATGGTCAATATTGATGAAATTTTAACATTTAATCTTTTGACTTTAAATGACGGTTGGATGTGAGTTATTACTTTTTCAACTAAAATAAGTGTGTTTAAAGTCATTTCTGTGCCTGAAATTGGTCAAAATTGAAGATTTTGAGTAAGCAAAACTCTGTAAAAATGGCAATTTTGGTCACTGTGAGGGTTTAAAAAGTGGTTATTCAACATGAGGCCCGATCCAAATGACATTCTGAATCATTTTTGGTAGAGTGCAAAAAATCAATTTTCTGATGAAAAACGATGACCCCGGACCAGTCGAACGTTGAAAAAATGGTCAATATTGATGAAATTTTAACATTTAATCTCTTGACTTTAAATGACGGTTGGATATGAATTATTACTTTTTCAACTAAAATAAGTGTGTTTAAAGTCATTTCTGTGCCTGAAATTGGTCAAATTTGAAGATTTTGAGTAAGCAAAACTCTGTAAAAATGGCAATTTTGGTCACTGTGAGGGTTTAAAAAGTGGTTATTCAACATGAGGCCCGATCCAAATGACATTTTGAATCATTTTTGGAAGAGTCCAAAAAATCCATTTTCTGATGAAAAACGATGACCCCGGACCAGTCGAACATTGAAAAAATGGTCAATATTGATGAAATTTTAACATTTAATCTTTTGACTTTAAATGACGGTTGGATGTGAGTTATTACTTTTTCAACTAAAATAAGTGTGTTTAAAGTCATTTCTTTGCCTGAAATTGGTCAAAATTGAAGATTTTGAGTAAGCAAAACTCTGTAAAAATGGCAATTATTGTCACTGTGAGGGTTTAAAAAGTGGTTATTCAACATGAGGCCCGATCCAAATGACATTCTGAATCATTTTTGGTAGAGTGCAAAAAATCAATTTTCTGATGAAAAACGATGACCCCGGACCAGTCGAACGTTGAAAAAATGGTCAATATTGATGAAATTTTAACATTTAATCTTTTGACTTTAAATGACGGTTGGATGTGAGTTATTACTTTTTCAACTAAAATAAGTGTGTTTAAAGTCATTTCTGTGCCTGAAATTGGTCAAAATTTGAAGCTTTTGAGTAAGCAAAACTCTGTAAAAATGGCAATTTTGGTCACTGTGAGGGTTTAAACAGTGGTTATTCAACATGAGGCCCGATCCAAATGACAATTTGAATCATTTTTGGAAGAGTCCAAAAAATCCATTTTCTGATGAAAAACGATGACCCCGGACCAGTCGAACATTGAAAAAATGGTCAATATTGATGAAATTTTAACATTTAATCTTTTGACTTTAAATGATGGTTGGATGTGAGTTATTACTTTTTCAACTAAAATAAGTGTGTTTAGAGTCATTTCTGTGCCTGAAATTGGTCAAAATTTTAAGCTTTTGAGTAAGCAAAACTCTGTAAAAATGGCAATTTTGGTCACTGTGAGGGTTTAAAAAGTGGTTATTCAACATGAGGCCCGATCCAAATGACATTCTGAATCATTTTTGGTAGAGTGCAAAAAATCAATTTTCTGATGAAAAACGATGACCCCGGACCAGTCGAACGTTGAAAAAATGGTCAATATTGATGAAATTTTAACATTTAATCTTTTGACTTTAAATGACGGTTGGATGTGAGTTATTACTTTTTCAACTAAAATAAGTGTGTTTAAAGTCATTTCTGTGCCTGAAATTGGTCAAAATTTGAAGCTTTTGAGTAAGCAAAACTCTGTAAAAATGGCAATTTTGGTCACTGTGAGGGTTTAAAAAGTGGTTATTCAACATGAGGCCCGATCCAAATGACATTTTGAATCATTTTTGGAAGAGTCCAAAAAATCCATTTTCTGATGAAAAACGATGACCCCGGACCAGTCGAACGTTGAAAAAATGGTCAATATTGATGAAATTTTAACATTTAATCTTTTGACTTTAAATGACGGTTGGATGTGAGTTATTAATTTTTCAACTAAAATTAGTGTGTTTAAAGTCATTTCTGTGCCTGAAATTGGTAAAAATTCGAAGATTTTGAGTAAGCAAATCTCTGTAAAAATGGCAATTTTGGTCACTGTGAGGGTTTAAAAAGTGGTTATTCAACATGAGGCCTGATCCAAATGACATTTTGAATCTTATTTGGTAGAGTCCAAAAAATCAATTTTCTGATGAAAAACGATGACCCCGGACCAGTCGAACGTTGAAAAAATGGTCAATATTGATGAAATTTTAACATTTAATCTTTTGACTTTAAATGACGGTTGGATATGAATTATTACTTTTTCAACTAAAATAAGTGTGTTTAAAGTCATTTCTGTGCCTGAAATTCGTCAAATTTGAAGATTTTGAGTAAGCAAAACTCTGTAAAAATGGCAATTTTGGTCACTGTGAGGGTTTAAAAAGTGGTTATTCAACATGAGGCCCGATCCAAATGACATTTTGAATCATTTTTGGAAGAGTCCAAAAAATCCATTTTCTGATGAAAAACGATGACCCCGGACCAGTCGAACATTGAAAAAATGGTCAATATTGATGAAATTTTAACATTTAATCTTTTGACTTTAAATGACGGTTGGATGTGAGTTATTACTTTTTCAACTAAAATAAGTGTGTTTAAAGTCATTTCTTTGCCTGAAATTGGTCAAAATTGAAGATTTTGAGTAAGCAAAACTCTGTAAAAATGGCAATTTCGGTCACTGTGAGGGTTTAAAAAGTGGTTATTCAACATGAGGCCCGATCCAAATGACATTCTGAATCATTTTTGGTAGAGTGCAAAAAATCAATTTTCTGATGAAAAACGATGACCCCGGACCAGTCGAACGTTGAAAAAATGGTCAAAATTGATGAAATTTTAACATTTAATCTTTTGACTTTAAATGACGGTTGGATGTGAGTTATTACTTTTTCAACTAAAATAAGTGTGTTTAAAGTCATTTCTGTGCCTGAAATTGGTCAAAATTTGAAGCTTTTGAGTAAGCAAAACTCTGTAAAAATGGCAATTTTGGTCACTGTGAGGGTTTAAAAAGTGGTTATTCAACATGAGGCCCGATCCAAATGACATTTTGAATCATTTTTGGAAGAGTCCAAAAAATCCATTTTCTGATGAAAAACGATGACCCCGGACCAGTCGAACGTTGAAAAAATGGTCAATATTGATGAAATTTTAACATTTAATCTTTTGACTTTAAATGACGGTTGGATGTGAGTTATTACTTTTTCAACTAAAATAAGTGTGTTTAAAGTCATTTCTGTGCCTGAAATTGGTCAAAATTTGAAGCTTTTGAGTAAGCAAAACTCTGTAAAAATGGCAATTTTGGTCACTGTGAGGGTTTAAAAAGTGGTTATTCAACATGAGGCCCAATCCAAATGACATTTTGAATCATTTTTGGAAGAGTCCAAAAAATCCATTTTCTGATGAAAAACGATGACCCCGGACCAGTCGAACGTTGAAAAAATGGTCAATATTGATGAAATTTTAACATTTAATCTTTTGACTTTAAATGACGGTTGGATATGAATTATCACTTTTTCAACTAAAATAAGTGTGTTTAAAGTCATTTCTGTGCCTGAAATTGGTCAAAATTGGAAGATTTTGAGTAAGCAAAACTCTGTAAAAATGGCAATTTTGGTCACTGTGAGGGTTTAAAAAGTGGTTATTCAACATGAGCCCCGATCCAAATGACATTTTGAATCATTTTTGGAAGAGTCCAAAAAATCCATTTTCTGATGAAAGACGATGACCCCGGACCAGTCGAACATTGAAAAAATGGTCAATATTGATGAAATTTTAACATTTAATCTTTTGACTTTAAATGACGGTTGGATGTGAGTTATTACTTTTTCAACTAAAATAAGTGTGTTTAAAGTCATTTCTGTGCCTGAAATTGGTCAAAATTGAAGATTTTGAGTAAGCAAAACTCTGTAAAAATGGCAATTTTGGTCACTGTGAGGGTTTTATAAGTGGTTATTCAACATGAGGCCTGATCCAAATGACATTTTGAATCATTTTTTGTAGAGTCCAAAAAATCAATTTTCTGATGAAAAACGATGACCCGGACCAGTCGAACGTTGAAAAAATGGTCAATATTGATGAAATTTTAACATTTAATCTTTTGACTTTAAATGACGGTTGGATATGAATTATTACTTTTTCAACTAAAATAAGTGTGTTTAAAGTCATTTCTGTGCCTGAAATTGGTAAAAATTCGAAGATTTTGAGTAAGCAAATCTCTGTAAAAATGGCAATTTTGGTCACTGTGAGGGTTTAAAAAGTGGTTATTCAACATGAGGCCCGATCCAAATGACATTCTGAATCATTTTTGGTAGAGTGCAAAAAATCAATTTTCTGATGAAAAACGATGACCCCGGACCAGTCGAACATTGAAAAAATTGTCAATATTGATGAAATTTTAACATTTAATCTTTTGACTTTAAATGACGGTTGGATGTGAGTTATTACTTTTTCAACTAAAATAAGTGTGTTTAAAGTCATTTCTGTGCCTGAAATTGGTCAAAATTGAAGATTTTGAGTAAGCAAAACTCTGTAAAAATGGCAATTTTGGTCACTGTGAGGGTTTAAAAAGTGGTTATTCAACATGAGGCCTATCCAAATGACATTCTGAATCATTTTTGGTAGAGTGCAAAAAATCAATTTTCTGATGAAAAACGATGACCCCGGACCAGTCGAACGTTGAAAAAATGGTCAATATTGATGAAATTTTAACATTTAATCTTTTGACTTTAAATGATGGTTGGATGTGAGTTATTACTTTTTCAACTAAAATAAGTGTGTTTAAAGTCATTTCTGTGCCTGAAATTGGTCAAAATTTGAAGCTTTTGAGTAAGCAAAACTCTGTAAAAATGGCAATTTTGGTCACTGTGAGGGTTTAAAAAGTGGTTATTCAACATGAGGCCCGATCCAAATGACATTTTGAATCATTTTTGGTAGAGTGCAAAAAATCAATTTTCTGATGAAAAACGATGACCCCGGACCAGTCGAACGTTGAAAAAATGGTCAATATTGCTGAAATTTTAACATTTAATCTTTTGACTTTAAATGACGGTTGGATGTGAGTTATTACTTTTTCAACTAAAATAAGTGTGTTTAAAGTCATTTCTGTGCCTGAAATTGGTCAAAATTGGAAGATTTTGAGTAAGCAAAACTCTGTAAAAATGGCAATTTTGGTCACTGTGAGGGTTTAAAAAGTGGTTATTCAACATGAGCCCCGATCCAAATGACATTTTGAATCATTTTTGGAAGAGTCCAAAAAATCCATTTTCTGATGAAAGACGATGACCCCGGACCAGTCGAACATTGAAAAAATGGTCAATATTGATGAAATTTTAACATTTAATCTTTTGACTTTAAATGACGGTTGGATGTGAGTTATTACTTTTTCAACTAAAATAAGTGTGTTTAAAGTCATTTCTGTGCCTGAAATTGGTCAAAATTGAAGATTTTGAGTAAGCAAAACTCTGTAAAAATGGCAATTTTGGTCACTGTGAGGGTTTAAAAAGTGGTTATTCAACATGAGGCCTGATCCAAATGACATTTTGAATCATTTTTGGTAGAGTCCAAAAAATCAATTTTCTGATGAAAAACGATGACCCGGACCAGTCGAACGTTGAAAAAATGGTCAATATTGATGAAATTTTAACATTTAATCTTTTGACTTTAAATGACGGTTGGATATGAATTATTACTTTTTCAACTAAAATAAGTGTGTTTAAAGTCATTTCTGTGCCTGAAATTGGTCAAAATTTGAAGCTTTTGAGTAAGCAAAACTCTGTAAAAATGGCAATTTTGGTCACTTTGAGGGTTTAAAAAGTGGTTATTCAACATGAGGCCCGATCCAAATGACAATTTGAATCATTTTTGGAAGAGTCCAAAAAATCCATTTTCTGATGAAAAACGATGACCCCGGACCAGTCGAACATTGAAAAAATGGTCAATATTGATGAAATTTTAACATTTAATCTTTTGACTGTAAATGACGGTTGGATGTGAGTTATTACTTTTTCAACTAAAATAAGTGTGTTTAAAGTCATTTCTGTGCCTGAAATTGGTCAAAATTGAAGATTTTGAGTAAGCAAAACTCTGTAAAAATGGCAATTTTGGTCACTGTGAGGGTTTAAAAAGTGGTTATTCAACATGAGGCCCGATCCAAATGACATTCTGAATCATTTTTGGTAGAGTGCAAAAAATCAATTTTCTGATGAAAAACGATGACCCCGGACCAGTCGAACGTTGAAAAAATGGTCAATATTGCTGAAATTTTAACATTAAATCTTTTGACTTTAAATGACGGTTGGATATGAATTATTACTTTTTCAACTAAAATAAGTGTGTTTAAAGTCATTTCTGTGCCTGAAATTGGTCAAAATTTGAAGCTTTTGAGTAAGCAAAACTCTGTAAAAATGGCAATTTTGGTCACTTTGAGGGTTTAAAAAGTGGTTATTCAACATGAGGCCCGATCCAAATGACAATTTGAATCATTTTTGGAAGAGTCCAGAAAATCCATTTTCTGATGAAAAACGATGACCCCGGACCAGTTGAACATTGAAAAAATGGTCAATATTGATGAATTTTTAACATTTAATCTTTTGACTTTAAATGACGGTTGGATGTGAGTTATTACTTTTTCAACTAAAATAAGTGTGTTTAAAGTCATTTCTGTGCCTGAAATTGGTCAAAATTGAAGATTTTGAGTAAGCAAAACTCTGTAAAAATGGCAATTTTGGTCACTGTGAGGGTTTAAAAAGTGGTTATTCAACATGAGGCCCGATCCAAATGACATTTTGAATCATTTTTGGTAGAGTCCAAAAAATCAATTTTCTGATGTAAAAAACGATGACCCCGGACCAGTCGAACGTTGAAAAAATGGTCAATATTGATGAAATTTTAACATTTAATCTTTTGACTTTAAATGACGGTTGGATATGAATTATTACTTTTTCAACTAAAACAAGTGTGTTTAAAGTCATTTCTGTGCCTGAAATTGGTCAAATTTGAAGCTTATGAGTAAGCAAAACTCTGTAAAAATGGCAATTTTGGTCACTGTGAGGGTTTAAAAAGTGGTTATTCAACATGAGGCCCGATCCAAATGACATTTTGAATCATTTTTGGAAGAGTCCAAAAAATCCATTTTCTGATGAAAAACGATGACCCCGGACCAGTCGAACGTTGAAAAAATGGTCAATATTGATGAAATTTTAACATTTAATCCTTTGACTTTAAATGACGGTTGGATGTGAGTTATTAATTTTTCAACTAAAATTAGTGTGTTTAAAGTCATTTCTGTGCCTGAAATTGGTAAAAATTCGAAGATTTTGAGTAAGCAAATCTCTGTAAAAATGGCAATTTTGGTCACTGTGAGGGTTTAAAAAGTGGTTATTCAACATGAGGCCTGATCCAAATGACATTTTGAATCATTTTTGGTAGAGTCCAAAAAATCAATTTTCTGATGAAAAACGATGACCCGGACCAGTCGAACGTTGAAAAAATGGTCAATATTGATGAAATTTTAACATTTAATCTTTTGACTTTAAATGACGGTTGGATATGAATTATTACTTTTTCAACTAAAATAAGTGTGTTTAAAGTCATTTCTGTGCCTGAAATTGGTCAAAATTGAAGATTTTGAGTAAGCAAAACTCTGTAAAAATGGCAATTTTGGTCACTGTGAGGGTTTAAAAAGTGGTTATTCAACATGAGGCCCGATCCAAATGACATTCTGAATCATTTTTGGTAGAGTGCAAAAAATCAATTTTCTGATGAAAAACGATGACCCCGGACCAGTCGAACGTTGAAAAAATGGTCAATATTGATGAAATTTTAACATTTAATCTTTTGACTTTAAATGACGGTTGGATATGAGTTATTAGTTTTTCAACTAAAATAAGTGTGTTTAAAGTCATTTCTGTGCCTGAAATTGGTCAAAATTTGAAGCTTTTGAGTAAGCAAAACTCTGTAAAAATGGCAATTTTGGTCACTGTGAGGGTTTAAAAAGTGGTTATTCAACATGAGGCCCGATCCAAATGACATTCTGAATAATTTTTGGTAGAGTGCAAAAAATCAATTTTCTGATGAAAAACGATGACCCCGGACCAGTCGAACGTTGAAAAAATGGTCAATATTGATGAAATTTTAACATTTAATCTTTTGACTTTAAATGATGGTTGGATGTGAGTTATTACTTTTTCAACTAAAATAAGTGTGTTTAAAGTCATTTCTGTGCCTGAAATTGGTCAAAATTTGAAGCTTTTGAGTAAGCAAAACTCTGTAAAAATGGCAATTTTGGTCACTTTGAGGGTTTAAAAAGTGGTTATTCAACATGAGGCCTATCCAAATGACAATTTGAATCATTTTTGGAAGAGTCCAAAAAATCCATTTTCTGATGAAAAACGATGACCAGTCGAACATTGAAAAAATGGTCAATATGGATGAAATTTTAACATTTAATCTTTTGACTTTAAATGACGGTTGGATGTGAGTTATTACTTTTTCAACTAAAATAAGTGCGTTTAAAGTCATTTCTGTGCCTGAAATTGGTCAAATTTGAAGATTTTGAGTAAGCAAAACTCTGTAAAAATGGCAATTTTGGTCACTGTGAGGGTTTAAAAAGTGGTTATTCAACATGAGGCCCGATCCAAATGACATTCTGAATCATTTTTGGTAGAGTGCAAAAAATCAATTTTCTGATGAAAAACGATGACCCCGGACCAGTCGAACGTTGAAAAAATGGTCAATATTGCTGAAATTTTAACATTAAATCTTTTGACTTTAAATGACGGTTGGATATGAATTATTACTTTTTCAACTAAAATAAGTGTGTTTAAAGTCATTTCTGTGCCTGAAATTGGTCAAAATTTGAAGCTTTTGAGTAAGCAAAACTCTGTAAAAATGGCAATTTTGGTCACTTTGAGGGTTTAAAAAGTGGTTATTCAACATGAGGCCCGATCCAAATGACAATTTGAATCATTTTTGGAAGAGTCCAGAAAATCCATTTTCTGATGAAAAACGATGACCCCGGACCAGTTGAACATTGAAAAAATGGTCAATATTGATGAAATTTTAACATTTAATCTTTTGACTTTAAATGACGGTTGGATGTGAGTTATTACTTTTTCAACTAAAATAAGTGTGTTTAAAGTCATTTCTGTGCCTGAAATTGGTCAAAATTGAAGATTTTGAGTAAGCAAAACTCTGTAAAAATGGCAATTTTGGTCACTGTGAGGGTTTAAAAAGTGGTTATTCAACATGAGGCCCGATCCAAATGACATTTTGAATCATTTTTGGTAGAGTCCAAAAAATCAATTTTCTGATGTAAAAAACGATGACCCCGGACCAGTCGAACGTTGAAAAAATGGTCAATATTGATGAAATTTTAACATTTAATCTTTTGACTTTAAATGACGGTTGGATATGAATTATTACTTTTTCAACTAAAACAAGTGTGTTTAAAGTCATTTCTGTGCCTGAAATTGGTCAAATTTGAAGCTTATGAGTAAGCAAAACTCTGTAAAAATGGCAATTTTGGTCACTGTGAGGGTTTAAAAAGTGGTTATTCAACATGAGGCCCGATCCAAATGACATTTTGAATCATTTTTGGAAGAGTCCAAAAAATCCATTTTCTGATGAAAAACGATGACCCCGGACCAGTCGAACGTTGAAAAAATGGTCAATATTGATGAAATTTTAACATTTAATCCTTTGACTTTAAATGACGGTTGGATGTGAGTTATTAATTTTTCAACTAAAATTAGTGTGTTTAAAGTCATTTCTGTGCCTGAAATTGGTAAAAATTCGAAGATTTTGAGTAAGCAAATCTCTGTAAAAATGGCAATTTTGGTCACTGTGAGGGTTTAAAAAGTGGTTATTCAACATGAGGCCTGATCCAAATGACATTTTGAATCATTTTTGGTAGAGTCCAAAAAATCAATTTTCTGATGAAAAACGATGACCCGGACCAGTCGAACGTTGAAAAAATGGTCAATATTGATGAAATTTTAACATTTAATCTTTTGACTTTAAATGACGGTTGGATATGAATTATTACTTTTTCAACTAAAATAAGTGTGTTTAAAGTCATTTCTGTGCCTGAAATTGGTCAAAATTGAAGATTTTGAGTAAGCAAAACTCTGTAAAAATGGCAATTTTGGTCACTGTGAGGGTTTAAAAAGTGGTTATTCAACATGAGGCCCGATCCAAATGACATTCTGAATCATTTTTGGTAGAGTGCAAAAAATCAATTTTCTGATGAAAAACGATGACCCCGGACCAGTCGAACGTTGAAAAAATGGTCAATATTGATGAAATTTTAACATTTAATCTTTTGACTTTAAATGACGGTTGGATATGAGTTATTAGTTTTTCAACTAAAATAAGTGTGTTTAAAGTCATTTCTGTGCCTGAAATTGGTCAAAATTTGAAGCTTTTGAGTAAGCAAAACTCTGTAAAAATGGCAATTTTGGTCACTGTGAGGGTTTAAAAAGTGGTTATTCAACATGAGGCCCGATCCAAATGACATTCTGAATAATTTTTGGTAGAGTGCAAAAAATCAATTTTCTGATGAAAAACGATGACCCCGGACCAGTCGAACGTTGAAAAAATGGTCAATATTGATGAAATTTTAACATTTAATCTTTTGACTTTAAATGACGGTTGGATGTGAGTTATTACTTTTTCAACTAAAATAAGTGTGTTTAAAGTCATTTCTGTGCCTGAAATTGGTCAAAATTTGAAGCTTTTGAGTAAGCAAAACTCTGTAAAAATGGCAATTTTGGTCACTTTGAGGGTTTAAAAAGTGGTTATTCAACATGAGGCCTATCCAAATGACAATTTGAATCATTTTTGGAAGAGTCCAAAAAATCCATTTTCTGATGAAAAACGATGACCAGTCGAACATTGAAAAAATGGTCAATATGGATGAAATTTTAACATTTAATCTTTTGACTTTAAATGACGGTTGGATGTGAGTTATTACTTTTTCAACTAAAATAAGTGCGTTTAAAGTCATTTCTGTGCCTGAAATTGGTCAAATTTGAAGATTTTGAGTAAGCAAAACTCTGTAAAAATGGCAATTTTGGTCACTGTGAGGGTTTAAAAAGTGGTTATTCAACATGAGGCCCGATCCAAATGACATTTTGAATCATTTTTGGAAGAGTCCAAAAAATCCATTTTCTGATGAAAAACGATGACCCCGGACCAGTCGAACATTGAAAAAATGGTCAATATTGATGAAATTTTAACATTTAATCTTTTGACTTTAAATGACGGTTGGATGTGAGTTATTACTTTTTCAACTAAAATAAGTGTGTTTAAAGTCATTTCTTTGCCTGAAATTGGTCAAAATTGAAGATTTTGAGTAAGCAAAACTCTGTAAAAATGGCAATTTTGGTCACTGTGAGGGTTTAAAAAGTGGTTATTCAACATGAGGCCCGATCCAAATGACATTCTGAATCATTTTTGGTAGAGTGCAAAAAATCAATTTTCTGATGAAAAACGATGACCCCGGACCAGTCGAACGTTGAAAAAATGGTCAATATTGATGAAATTTTAACATTTAATCTTTTGACTTCAAATGACGGTTGGATGTGAGTTATTACTTTTTCAACTAAAATAAGTGTGTTTAAAGTCATTTCTGTGCCTGAAATTGGTCAAAATTTGAAGCTTTTGAGTAAGCAAAACTCTGTAAAAATGGCAATTTTGGTCACTTTGAGGGTTTAAAAAGTGGTTATTCAACATGAGGCCCGATCCAAATGACAATTTGAATCATTTTTGGAAGAGTCCAAAAAATCAATTTTCTGATGAAAAACGATGACCCCGGACCAGTCGAACATTGAAAAAATGGTCAATATTGATGAAATTTTAAAATTTAATCTTTTGACTTTAAATGACGGTTGGATGTGAGTTATTACTTTTTCAACTAAAATAAGTGTGTTTAAAGTCATTTCTGTGCCTGAAATTGGTCAAAATTGAAGATTTTGAGTAAGCAAAACTCTGTAAAAATGGCAATTTTGGTCACTGTGAGGGTTTAAAAAGTGGTTATTCAACATGAGGCCCGATCCAAATGACATTCTGAATCATTTTTGGTAGAGTGCAAAAAATCAATTTTCTGATGAAAAACGATGACCCCGGACCAGTCGAACGTTGAAAAAATGGTCAATATTGATGAAATTTTAACATTTAATCTTTTGACTTTAAATGACGGTTGGATGTGAGTTATTACTTTTTCAACTAAAATAAGTGTGTTTAAAGTCATTTCTGTGCCTGAAATTGGTCAAAATTTGAAGCTTTTGAGTAAGCAAAACTCTGTAAAAATGGCAATTTTGGTCACTGTGAGGGTTTAAAAAGTGGTTATTCAACATGAGGCCCGATCCAAATGACATTCTGAATCATTTTTGGTAGAGTGCAAAAAATCAATTTTCTGATGAAAAACGATGACCCCGGACCAGTCGAACGTTGAAAAAATGGTCAATATTGATGAAATTTTAACATTTAATCTTTTGACTTTAAATGACGGTTGGATGTGAGATATTACTTTTTAAACTAAAATAAGTGTGTTTAAAGTCATTTCTGTGCCTGAAATTGGTCAAAATTTGAAGCTTTTGAGTAAGCAAAACTCTGTAAAAATGGCAATTTTGGTCACTGTGAGGGTTTAAAAAGTGGTTATTCAACATGAGGCCCGATCCAAATGACATTTTGAATCATTTTTGGAAGAGTCCAAAAAATCCATTTTCTGATGAAAAACGATGACCCCGGACCAGTCGAACGTTGAAAAAATGGTCAATATTGATGAAATTTTAACATTTAATCTTTTGACTTTAAATGACGGTTGGATGTGAGTTATTAATTTTTCAACTAAAATTAGTGTGTTTAAAGTCATTTCTGTGCCTGAAATTGGTCAAAATTTGAAGCTTTTGAGTAAGCAAAACTCTGTAAAAATGGCAATTTTGGTCACTGTGAGGGTTTAAAAAGTGGTTATTCAACATGAGGCCCGATCCAAATGACATTTTGAATCATTTTTGGAAGAGTCCAAAAAATCCATTTTCTGATGAAAAACGATGACCCCGGACCAGTCGAACGTTGAAAAAATGGTCAATATTGATGAAATTTTAACATTTAATCTTTTGACTTTAAATGACGGTTGGATGTGAGTTATTAATTTTTCAACTAAAATTAGTGTGTTTAAAGTCATTTCTGTGCCTGAAATTGGTAAAAATTCGAAGATTTTGAGTAAGCAAATCTCTGTAAAAATGGCAATTTTGGTCACTGTGAGGGTTTAAAAAGTGGTTATTCAACATGAGGCCTGATCCAAATGACATTTTGAATCTTATTTGGTAGAGTCCAAAAAATCAATTTTCTGATGAAAAACGATGACCCCGGACCAGTCGAACGTTGAAAAAATGGTCAATATTGATGAAATTTTAACATTTAATCTTTTGACTTTAAATGACGGTTGGATATGAATTATTACTTTTTCAACTAAAATAAGTCTGTTTAAAGTCATTTCTGTGCCTGAAATTCGTCAAATTTGAAGATTTTGAGTAAGCAAAACTCTGTAAAAATGGCAATTTTGGTCACTGTGAGGGTTTAAAAAGTGGTTATTCAACATGAGGCCCGATCCAAATGACATTTTGAATCATTTTTGGAAGAGTCCAAAAAATCCATTTTCTGATGAAAAACGATGACCCCGGACCAGTCGAACATTGAAAAAATGGTCAATATTGATGAAATTTTAACATTTAATCTTTTGACTTTAAATGACGGTTGGATGTGAGTTATTACTTTTTCAACTAAAATAAGTGTGTTTAAAGTCATTTCTTTGCCTGAAATTGGTCAAAATTGAAGATTTTGAGTAAGCAAAACTCTGTAAAAATGGCAATTTCGGTCACTGTGAGGGTTTAAAAAGTGGTTATTCAACATGAGGCCCGATCCAAATGACATTCTGAATCATTTTTGGTAGAGTGCAAAAAATCAATTTTCTGATGAAAAACGATGACCCCGGACCAGTCGAACGTTGAAAAAATGGTCAAAATTGATGAAATTTTAACATTTAATCTTTTGACTTTAAATGACGGTTGGATGTGAGTTATTACTTTTTCAACTAAAATAAGTGTGTTTAAAGTCATTTCTGTGCCTGAAATTGGTCAAAATTTGAAGCTTTTGAGTAAGCAAAACTCTGTAAAAATGGCAATTTTGGTCACTGTGAGGGTTTAAAAAGTGGTTATTCAACATGAGGCCCGATCCAAATGACATTTTGAATCATTTTTGGAAGAGTCCAAAAAATCCATTTTCTGATGAAAAACGATGACCCCGGACCAGTCGAACGTTGAAAAAATGGTCAATATTGATGAAATTTTAACATTTAATCTTTTGACTTTAAATGACGGTTGGATGTGAGTTATTACTTTTTCAACTAAAATAAGTGTGTTTAAAGTCATTTCTGTGCCTGAAATTGGTCAAAATTTGAAGCTTTTGAGTAAGCAAAACTCTGTAAAAATGGCAATTTTGGTCACTGTGAGGGTTTAAAAAGTGGTTATTCAACATGAGGCCCGATCCAAATGACATTTTGAATCATTTTTGGAAGAGTCCAAAAAATCCATTTTCTGATGAAAAACGATGACCCCGGACCAGTCGAACGTTGAAAAGATGGTCAATATTGATGAAATTTTAACATTTAATCTTTTGACTTTAAATGACGGTTGGATATGAATTATTACTTTTTCAACTAAAATAAGTGTGTTTAAAGTCATTTCTGTGCCTGAAATTGGTCAAATTTGAAGCTTATGAGTAAGCAAAACTCTGTAAAAATGGCAATTTTGGTCACTGTGAGGGTTTAAAAAGTGGTTATTCAACATGAGGCCCGATCCAAATGACATTTTGAATCATTTTTGGAAGAGTCCAAAAAATCCATTTTCTGATGAAAAACGATGACCCCGGACCAGTCGAACGTTGAAAAAATGGTCAATATTGATGACATTTTAACATTTAATCTTTTGACTTTAAATGACGGTTGGATGTGAGTTATTGATTTTTCAACTAAAATTAGTGTGTTTAAAGTCATTTCTGTGCCTGAAATTGGTAAAAATTCGAAGATTTTGAGTAAGCAAATCTCTGTAAAAATGGCAATTTTGGTCACTGTGAGGGTTTAAAAAGTGGTTATTCAACATGAGGCCCGATCCAAATGACATTCTGAATCATTTTTGGTAGAGTGCAAAAAATCAATTTTCTGATGAAAAACGATGACCCCGGACCAGTCGAACGTTGAAAAAATGGTCAATATTGATGAAATTTTAACATTTAATCTTTTGACTTTAAATGACGGTTGGATTTGAGTTATTACTTTTTCAACTAAAATAAGTGTGTTTAAAGTCATTTCTGTGCCTGAAATTGGTCAAAATTGAAGATTTTGAGTAAGCAAAACTCTGTAAAAATGGCAATGTTGGTCACTGTGAGGGTTTAAAAAGTGGTTATTCAACATGAGGCCTGATCCAAATGACATTTTGAATCATTTTTGGTAGAGTCCAAAAAATCAATTTTCTGATGAAAAACGATGACCCCGGACCAGTCGAACGTTGAAAAAATGGTCAATATTGATGAAATTTTAACATTTAATCTCTTGACTTTAAATGACGGTTGGATATGAATTATTACTTTTTCAACTAAAATAAGTGTGTTTAAAGTCATTTCTGTGCCTGAAATTGGTCAAATTTGAAGATTTTGAGTAAGCAAAACTCTGTAAAAATGGCAATTTTGGTCACTGTGAGGGTTTAAAAAGTGGTTATTCAACATGAGGCCCGATCCAAATGACATTTTGAATCATTTTTGGAAGAGTCCAAAAAATCCATTTTCTGATGAAAAACGATGACCCCGGACCAGTCGAACATTGAAAAAATGGTCAATATTGATGAAATTTTAACATTTAATCTTTTGACTTTAAATGACGGTTGGATGTGAGTTATTACTTTTTCAACTAAAATAAGTGTGTTTAAAGTCATTTCTTTGCCTGAAATTGGTCAAAATTGAAGATTTTGAGTAAGCAAAACTCTGTAAAAATGGCAATTATTGTCACTGTGAGGGTTTAAAAAGTGGTTATTCAACATGAGGCCCGATCCAAATGACATTCTGAATCATTTTTGGTAGAGTGCAAAAAATCAATTTTCTGATGAAAAACGATGACCCCGGACCAGTCGAACGTTGAAAAAATGGTCAATATTGATGAAATTTTAACATTTAATCTTTTGACTTTAAATGACGGTTGGATGTGAGTTATTACTTTTTCAACTAAAATAAGTGTGTTTAAAGTCATTTCTGTGCCTGAAATTGGTCAAAATTTGAAGCTTTTGAGTAAGCAAAACTCTGTAAAAATGGCAATTTTGGTCACTGTGAGGGTTTAAACAGTGGTTATTCAACATGAGGCCCGATCCAAATGACAATTTGAATCATTTTTGGAAGAGTCCAAAAAATCCATTTTCTGATGAAAAACGATGACCCCGGACCAGTCGAACATTGAAAAAATGGTCAATATTGATGAAATTTTAACATTTAATCTTTTGACTTTAAATGACGGTTGGATGTGAGTTATTACTTTTTCAACTAAAATAAGTGTGTTTAAAGTCATTTCTGTGCCTGAAATTGGTCAAAATTGAAGATTTTGAGTAAGCAAAACTCTGTAAAAATGGCAATTTTGGTCACTGTGAGGGTTTAAAAAGTGGTTATTCAACATGAGGCCCGATCCAAATGACATTCTGAATCATTTTTGGTAGAGTGCAAAAAATCAATTTTCTGATGAAAAACGATGACCCCGGACCAGTCGAACGTTGAAAAAATGGTCAATATTGATGAAATTTTAACATTTAATCTTTTGACTTTAAATGATGGTTGGATGTGAGTTATTACTTTTTCAACTAAAATAAGTGTGTTTAGAGTCATTTCTGTGCCTGAAATTGGTCAAAATTTGAAGCTTTTGAGTAAGCAAAACTCTGTAAAAATGGCAATTTTGGTCACTGTGAGGGTTTAAAAAGTGGTTATTCAACATGAGGCCCGATCCAAATGACATTCTGAATCATTTTTGGTAGAGTGCAAAAAATCAATTTTCTGATGAAAAACGATGACCCCGGACCAGTCGAACGTTGAAAAAATGGTCAATATTGATGAAATTTTAACATTTAATCTTTTGACTTTAAATGACGGTTGGATGTGAGTTATTACTTTTTCAACTAAAATAAGTGTGTTTAAAGTCATTTCTGTGCCTGAAATTGGTCAAAATTTGAAGCTTTTGAGTAAGCAAAACTCTGTAAAAATGGCAATTTTGGTCACTGTGAGGGTTTAAAAAGTGGTTATTCAACATGAGGCCCGATCCAAATGACATTTTGAATCATTTTTGGAAGAGTCCAAAAAATCCATTTTCTGATGAAAAACGATGACCCCGGACCAGTCGAACGTTGAAAAAATGGTCAATATTGATGAAATTTTAACATTTAATCTTTTGACTTTAAATGACGGTTGGATGTGAGTTATTAATTTTTCAACTAAAATTAGTGTGTTTAAAGTCATTTCTGTGCCTGAAATTGGTAAAAATTCGAAGATTTTGAGTAAGCAAATCTCTGTAAAAATGGCAATTTTGGTCACTGTGAGGGTTTAAAAAGTGGTTATTCAACATGAGGCCTGATCCAAATGACATTTTGAATCTTATTTGGTAGAGTCCAAAAAATCAATTTTCTGATGAAAAACGATGACCCCGGACCAGTCGAACGTTGAAAAAATGGTCAATATTGATGAAATTTTAACATTTAATCTTTTGACTTTAAATGACGGTTGGATATGAATTATTACTTTTTCAACTAAAATAAGTGTGTTTAAAGTCATTTCTGTGCCTGAAATTCGTCAAATTTGAAGATTTTGAGTAAGCAAAACTCTGTAAAAATGGCAATTTTGGTCACTGTGAGGGTTTAAAAAGTGGTTATTCAACATGAGGCCCGATCCAAATGACATTTTGAATCATTTTTGGAAGAGTCCAAAAAATCCATTTTCTGATGAAAAACGATGACCCCGGACCAGTCGAACATTGAAAAAATGGTCAATATTGATGAAATTTTAACATTTAATCTTTTGACTTTAAATGACGGTTGGATGTGAGTTATTACTTTTTCAACTAAAATAAGTGTGTTTAAAGTCATTTATTTGCCTGAAATTGGTCAAAATTGAAGATTTTGAGTAAGCAAAACTCTGTAAAAATGGCAATTTCGGTCACTGTGAGGGTTTAAAAAGTGGTTATTCAACATGAGGCCCGATCCAAATGACATTCTGAATCATTTTTGGTAGAGTGCAAAAAATCAATTTTCTGATGAAAAACGATGACCCCGGACCAGTCGAACGTTGAAAAAATGGTCAAAATTGATGAAATTTTAACATTTAATCTTTTGACTTTAAATGACGGTTGGATGTGAGTTATTACTTTTTCAACTAAAATAAGTGTGTTTAAAGTCATTTCTGTGCCTGAAATTGGTCAAAATTTGAAGCTTTTGAGTAAGCAAAACTCTGTAAAAATGGCAATTTTGGTCACTGTGAGGGTTTAAAAAGTGGTTATTCAACATGAGGCCCGATCCAAATGACATTTTGAATCATTTTTGGAAGAGTCCAAAAAATCCATTTTCTGATGAAAAACGATGACCCCGGACCAGTCGAACGTTGAAAAAATGGTCAATATTGATGAAATTTTAACATTTAATCTTTTGACTTTAAATGACGGTTGGATGTGAGTTATTACTTTTTCAACTAAAATAAGTGTGTTTAAAGTCATTTCTGTGCCTGAAATTGGTCAAAATTTGAAGCTTTTGAGTAAGCAAAACTCTGTAAAAATGGCAATTTTGGTCACTGTGAGGGTTTAAAAAGTGGTTATTCAACATGAGGCCCGATCCAAATGACATTTTGAATCATTTTTGGAAGAGTCCAAAAAATCCATTTTCTGATGAAAAACGATGACCCCGGACCAGTCGAACGTTGAAAAAATGGTCAATATTGATGAAATTTTAACATTTAATCTTTTGACTTTAAATGACGGTTGGATATGAATTATCACTTTTTCAACTAAAATAAGTGTGTTTAAAGTCATTTCTGTGCCTGAAATTGGTCAAATTTGAAGCTTATGACTAAGCAAAACTCTGTAAAAATGGCAATTTTGGTCACTGTGAGGGTTTAAAAAGTGGTTATTCAACACGAGGCCCGATCCAAATGACATTTTGAATCATTTTTGGAAGAGTCCAAAAAATCCATTTTCTGATGAAAAACGATGACCCCGGACCAGTCGAACGTTGAAAAAATGGTCAATATTGATGACATTTTAACATTTAATCTTTTGACTTTAAATGACGGTTGGATGTGAGTTATTGATTTTTCAACTAAAATTAGTGTGTTTAAAGTCATTTCTGTGCCTGAAATTGGTAAAAATTCGAAGATTTTGAGTAAGCAAATCTCTGTAAAAATGGCAATTTTGGTCACTGTGAGGGTTTAAAAAGTGGTTATTCAACATGAGGCCTGATCCAAATGACATTTTGAATCTTATTTGGTAGAGTCCAAAAAATCAATTTTCTGATGAAAAACGATGACCCCGGACCAGTCGAACGTTGAAAAAATGGTCAATATTGATGAAATTTTAACATTTAATCTTTTGACTTTAAATGACGGTTGGATATGAATTATTACTTTTTCAACTAAAATAAGTGTGTTTAAAGTCATTTCTGTGCCTGAAATTGGTCAAATTTGAAGATTTTGAGGAAGCAAAACTCTGTAAAAATGGCAATTTTGGTCACTGTGAGGGTTTAAAAAGTGGTTATTCAACATGAGGCCCGATCCAAATGACATTTTGAATCATTTTTGGAAGAGTCCAAAAAATCCATTTTCTGATGAAAAACGATGACCCCGGACCAGTCGAACGTTGAAAAAATGGTCAATATTGATGAAATTTTAACATTTAATCTTTTGACTTTAAATGACGGTTGGATTTGAGTTATTACTTTTTCAACTAAAATAAGTGTGTTTAAAGTCATTTCTGTGCCTGAAATTGGTCAAAATTGAAGATTTTGAGTAAGCAAAACTCTGTAAAAATGGCAATTTTGGTCACTGTGAGGGTTTAAAAAGTGGTTATTCAACATGAGGCCTGATCCAAATGACATTTTGAATCATTTTTGGTAGAGTCCAAAAAATCAATTTTCTGATGAAAAACGATGACCCCGGACCAGTCGAACGTTGAAAAAATGGTCAATCTTGATGAAATTTTAACATTTAATCTCTTGACTTTAAATGACGGTTGGATATGAATTATTACTTTTTCAACTAAAATAAGTGTGTTTAAAGTCATTTCTGTGCCTGAAATTGGTCAAATTTGAAGATTTTGAGTAAGCAAAACTCTGTAAAAATGGCAATTTTGGTCACTGTGAGGGTTTAAAAAGTGGTTATTCAACATGAGGCCCGATCCAAATGACATTTTGAATCATTTTTGGAAGAGTCCAAAAAATCCATTTTCTGATGAAAAACGATGACCCCGGACCAGTCGAACATTGAAAAAATGGTCAATATTGATGAAATTTTAACATTTAATCTTTTGACTTTAAATGACGGTTGGATGTGAGTTATTACTTTTTCAACTAAAATAAGTGTGTTTAAAGTCATTTCTTTGCCTGAAATTGGTCAAAATTGAAGATTTTGAGTAAGCAAAACTCTGTAAAAATGGCAATCATTGTCACTGTGAGGGTTTAAAAAGTGGTTATTCAACATGAGGCCCGATCCAAATGACATTCTGAATCATTTTTGGTAGAGTGCAAAAAATCAATTTTCTGATGAAAAACGATGACCCCGGACCAGTCGAACATTGAAAAAATTATCAATATTGATGAAATTTTAACATTTAATCTTTTGACTTTAAATGACGGTTGGATGTGAGTTATTACTTTTTCAACTAAAATAAGTGTGTTTAAAGTCATTTCTGTGCCTGAAATTGGTCAAAATTGAAGATTTTGAGTAAGCAAAACTCTGTAAAAATGGCAATTTTGGTCACTGTGAGGGTTTAAAAAGTGGTTATTCAACATGAGGCCTATCCAAATGACATTCTGAATAATTTTTGGTAGAGTGCAAAAAATCAATTTTCTGATGAAAAACGATGACCCCGGACCAGTCGAACGTTGAAAAAATGGTCAATATTGCTGAAATTTTAACATTTAATCTTTTGACTTTAAATGACGGTTGGATGTGAGTTATTACTTTTTCAACTAAAATAAGTGTGTTTAAAGTCATTTCTGTGCCTGAAATTGGTCAAAATTGGAAGATTTTGAGTAAGCAAAACTCTGTAAAAATGGCAATTTTGGTCACTGTGAGGGTTTAAAAAGTGGTTATTCAACATGAGCCCCGATCCAAATGACATTTTGAATCATTTTTGGAAGAGTCCAAAAAATCCATTTTCTGATGAAAGACGATGACCCCGGACCAGTCGAACATTGAAAAAATGGTCAATATTGATGAAATTTTAACATTTAATCTTTTGACTTTAAATGACGGTTGGATGTGAGTTATTACTTTTTCAACTAAAATAAGTGTGTTTAAAGTCAGTTCTGTGCCTGAAATTGGTCAAAATTGAAGATTTTGAGTAAGCAAAACTCTGTAAAAATGGCAATTTTGGTCACTGTGAGGGTTTAAAAAGTGGTTATTCAACATGAGGCCTGATCCAAATGACATTTTGAATCATTTTTGGTAGAGTCCAAAAAATCAATTTTCTGATGAAAAACGATGACCCGGACCAGTCGAACGTTGAAAAAATGGTCAATATTGATGAAATTTTAACATTTAATCTTTTGACTTTAAATGACGGTTGGATATGAATTATTACTTTTTCAACTAAAATAAGTGTGTTTAAAGTCATTTCTGTGCCTGAAATTGGTAAAAATTCGAAGATTTTGAGTAAGCAAATCTCTGTAAAAATGGCAATTTTGGTCACTGTGAGGGTTTAAAAAGTGGTTATTCAACATGAGGCCCGATCCAAATGACATTCTGAATCATTTTTGGTAGAGTGCAAAAAATCAATTTTCTGATGAAAAACGATGACCCCGGACCAGTCGAACGTTGAAAAAATGGTCAATATTGATGAAATTTTAACATTTAATCTTTTGACTTTAAATGATGGTTGGATGTGAGTTATTACTTTTTCAACTAAAATAAGTGTGTTTAAAGTCATTTCTGTGCCTGAAATTGGTCAAAATTTGAAGCTTTTGAGTAAGCAAAACTCTGTAAAAATGGCAATTTTGGTCACTGTGAGGGTTTAAAAAGTGGTTATTCAACATGAGGCCCGATCCAAATGACATTTTGAATCATTTTTGGTAGAGTGCAAAAAATCAATTTTCTGATGAAAAACGATGACCCCGGACCAGTCGAACGTTGAAAAAATGGTCAATATTGCTGAAATTTTAACATTTAATCTTTTGACTTTAAATGACGGTTGGATGTGAGTTATTACTTTTTCAACTAAAATAAGTGTGTTTAAAGTCATTTCTGTGCCTGAAATTGGTCAAAATTGGAAGATTTTGAGTAAGCAAAACTCTGTAAAAATGGCAATTTTGGTCACTGTGAGGGTTTAAAAAGTGGTTATTCAACATGAGCCCCGATCCAAATGACATTTTGAATCATTTTTGGAAGAGTCCAAAAAATCCATTTTCTGATGAAAGACGATGACCCCGGACCAGTCGAACATTGAAAAAATGGTCAATATTGATGAAATTTTAACATTTAATCTTTTGACTTTAAATGACGGTTGGATGTGAGTTATTACTTTTTCAACTAAAATAAGTGTGTTTAAAGTCATTTCTGTGCCTGAAATTGGTCAAAATTGAAGATTTTGAGTAAGCAAAACTCTGTAAAAATGGCAATTTTGGTCACTGTGAGGGTTTAAAAAGTGGTTATTCAACATGAGGCCTGATCCAAATGACATTTTGAATCATTTTTGGTAGAGTCCAAAAAATCAATTTTCTGATGAAAAACGATGACCCGGACCAGTCGAACGTTGAAAAAATGGTCAATATTGATGAAATTTTAACATTTAATCTTTTGACTTTAAATGACGGTTGGATATGAATTATTACTTTTTCAACTAAAATAAGTGTGTTTAAAGTCATTTCTGTGCCTGAAATTGGTAAAAATTCGAAGATTTTGAGTAAGCAAATCTCTGTAAAAATGGCAATTTTGGTCACTGTGAGGGTTTAAAAAGTGGTTATTCAACATGAGGCCTGATCCAAATGACATTTTGAATCATTTTTGGTAGAGTCCAAAAAATCAATTTTCTGATGAAAAACGATGACCCGGACCAGTCGAACGTTGAAAAAATGGTCAATATTGATGAAATTTTAACATTTAATCTTTTGACTTTAAATGACGGTTGGATATGAATTATTACGTTTTCAACTAAAATAAGTGTGTTTAAAGTCATTTCTGTGCCTGAAATTGGTCAAATTTGAAGATTTTGAGTAAGCAAAACTCTGTAAAAATGGCAATTTTGGTCACTGTGAGGGTTTAAAAAGTGGTTATTCAACATGAGGCCCGATCCAAATGACATTTTGAATCCTTTTTGGAAGAGTCCAAAAAATCCATTTTCTGATGAAAAACGATGACCCCGGACCAGTCGAACGTTGAAAAAATGGTCAATATTGATGAAATTTTAACATTTAATCTTTTGACTTTAAATGACGGTTGGATGTGAGTTATTACTTTTTCAACTAAAATAAGTGTGTTTAAAGTCATTTCTGTGCCTGAAATTGGTCAAAATTTGAAGCTTTTGAGTAAGCAAAACTCTGTAAAAATGGCAATTTTGGTCACTTTGAGGGTTTAAAAAGTGGTTATTCAACATGAGGCCCGATCCAAATGACAATTTGAATCATTTTTGGAAGAGTCCAAAAAATCCATTTTCTGATGAAAAACGATGACCCCGGACCAGTCGAACATTGAAAAAATGGTCAATATTGATGAAATTTTAACATTTAATCTTTTGACTGTAAATGACGGTTGGATGTGAGTTATTACTTTTTCAACTAAAATAAGTGTGTTTAAAGTCATTTCTGTGCCTGAAATTGGTCAAAATTGAAGATTTTGAGTAAGCAAAACTCTGTAAAAATGGCAATTTTGGTCACTGTGAGGGTTTAAAAAGTGGTTATTCAACATGAGGCCCGATCCAAATGACATTCTGAATCATTTTTGGTAGAGTGCAAAAAATCAATTTTCTGATGAAAAACGATGACCCCGGACCAGTCGAACATTGAAAAAATGGTCAATATTGATGAAATTTTAACATTTAATCTTTTGACTTTAAATGACGGTTGGATATGAATTATTACTTTTTCAACTAAAACAAGTGTGTTTAAAGTCATTTCTGTGCCTGAAATTGGTCAAATTTGAAGCTTATGAGTAAGCAAAACTCTGTAAAAATGGCAATTTTGGTCACTGTGAGGGTTTAAAAAGTGGTTATTCAACATGAGGCCCGATCCAAATGACATTCTGAATCATTTTTGGTAGAGTGCAAAAAATCAATTTTCTGATGAAAAACGATGACCCCGGACCAGTCGAACGTTGAAAAAATGGTCAATATTGATGAAATTTTAACATTTAATCTTTTGACTTTAAATGACGGTTGGATATGAGTTATTAGTTTTTCAACTAAAATAAGTGTGTTTAAAGTCATTTCTGTGCCTGAAATTGGTCAAAATTTGAAGCTTTTGAGTAAGCAAAACTCTGTAAAAATGGCAATTTTGGTCACTGTGAGGGTTTAAAAAGTGGTTATTCAACATGAGGCCCGATCCAAATGACATTCTGAATCATTTTTGGTAGAGTGCAAAAAATCAATTTTCTGATGAAAAACGATGACCCCGGACCAGTCGAACGTTGAAAAAATGGTCAATATTGATGAAATTTTAACATTTAATCTTTTGACTTTAAATGATGGTTGGATGTGAGTTATTACTTTTTCAACTAAAATAAGTGTGTTTAAAGTCATTTCTGTGCCTGAAATTGGTCAAAATTTGAAGCTTTTGAGTAAGCAAAACTCTGTAAAAATGGCAATTTTGGTCACTTTGAGGGTTTAAAAAGTGCTTATTCAACATGAGGCCTATCCAAATGACAATTTGAATCATTTTTGGAAGAGTCCAAAAAATCCATTTTCTGATGAAAAACGATGACCAGTCGAACATTGAAAAAATGGTCAATATGGATGAAATTTTAACATTTAATCTTTTGACTTTAAATGACGGTTGGATGTGAGTTATTACTTTTTCAACTAAAATAAGTGCGTTTAAAGTCATTTCTGTGCCTGAAATTGGTCAAATTTGAAGATTTTGAGTAAGCAAAACTCTGTAAAAATGGCAATTTTGGTCACTGTGAGGGTTTAAAAAGTGGTTATTCAACATGAGGCCCGATCCAAATGACATTTTGAATCATTTTTGGAAGAGTCCAAAAAATCAATTTTCTGATGAAAAACGATGACCCCGGACCAGTCGAACATTGAAAAAATGGTCAATATTGATGAAATTTTAACATTTAATCTTTTGACTTTAAATGACGGTTGGATGTGAGTTATTACTTTTTCAACTAAAATAAGTGTGTTTAAAGTCATTTCTTTGCCTGAAATTGGTCAAAATTGAAGATTTTGAGTAAGCAAAACTCTGTAAAAATGGCAATTTTGGTCACTGTGAGGGTTTAAAAAGTGGTTATTCAACATGAGGCCCGATCCAAATGACAATTTGAATCATTTTTGGAAGAGTCCAAAAAATCAATTTTCTGATGAAAAACGATGACCCCGGACCAGTCGAACATTGAAAAAATGGTCAATATTGATGAAATTTTAACATTTAATCTTTTGACTTTAAATGACGGTTGGATGTGAGTTATTACTTTTTCAACTAAAATAAGTGTGTTTAAAGTCATTTCTGTGCCTGAAATTGGTCAAAATTGAAGATTTTGAGTAAGCAAAACTCTGTAAAAATGGCAATTTTGGTCACTGTGAGGGTTTAAAAAGTGGTTATTCAACATGAGGCCCGATCCAAATGACATTCTGAATCATTTTTGGTAGAGTGCAAAAAATCAATTTTCTGATGAAAAACGATGACCCCGGACCAGTCGAACGTTGAAAAAATGGTCAATATTGATGAAATTTTAACATTTAAT
Organism: Lissotriton vulgaris; assembly: GCF_964263255.1. Lineage (NCBI taxonomy): Eukaryota > Metazoa > Chordata > Amphibia > Caudata > Salamandridae > Lissotriton > Lissotriton vulgaris. The sequence goes on from NW_028254112.1 coordinate 65,929, forward strand.
CTTTTGACTTTAAATGACGGTTGGATGTGAGTTATTACTTTTTCAACTAAAATAAGTGTGTTTAAAGTCATTTCTGTGCCTGAAATTGGTCAAAATTTGAAGCTTTTGAGTAAGCAAAACTCTGTAAAAATGGCAATTTTGGTCACTGTGAGGGTTTAAAAAGTGGTTATTCAACATGAGGCCCGATCCAAATGACATTCTGAATCATTTTTGGTAGAGTGCAAAAAATCAATTTTCTGATGAAAAACGATGACCCCGGACCAGTCGAACGTTGAAAAAATGGTCAATATTGATGAAATTTTAACATTTAATCTTTTGACTTTAAATGACGGTTGGATGTGAGTTATTACTTTTTCAACTAAAATAAGTGTGTTTAAAGTCATTTCTGTGCCTGAAATTGGTCAAAATTTGAAGCTTTTGAGTAAGCAAAACTCTGTAAAAATGGCAATTTTGGTCACTGTGAGGGTTTAAAAAGTGGTTATTCAACACGAGGCCCGATCCAAATGACATTTTGAATCATTTTTGGAAGAGTCCAAAAAATCCATTTTCTGATGAAAAACGATGACCCCGGACCAGTCGAACGTTGAAAAAATGGTCAATATTGATGAAATTTTAACATTTAATCTTTTGACTTTAAATGACGGTTGGATGTGAGTTATTAATTTTTCAACTAAAATTAGTGTGTTTAAAGTCATTTCTGTGCCTGAAATTGGTCAAAATTTGAAGCTTTTGAGTAAGCAAAACTCTGTAAAAATGGCAATTTTGGTCACTGTGAGGGTTTAAAAAGTGGTTATTCAACATGAGGCCCGATCCAAATGACATTTTGAATCATTTTTGGAAGAGTCCAAAAAATCCATTTTCTGATGAAAAACGATGACCCCGGACCAGTCGAACGTTGAAAAAATGGTCAATATTGATGAAATTTTAACATTTAATCTTTTGACTTTAAATGACGGTTGGATGTGAGTTATTAATTTTTCAACTAAAATTAGTGTGTTTAAAGTCATTTCTGTGCCTGAAATTGGTAAAAATTCGAAGATTTTGAGTAAGCAAATCTCTGTAAAAATGGCAATTTTGGTCACTGTGAGGGTTTAAAAAGTGGTTATTCAACATGAGGCCTGATCCAAATGACATTTTGAATCTTATTTGGTAGAGTCCAAAAAATCAATTTTCTGATGAAAAACGATGACCCCGGACCAGTCGAACGTTGAAAAAATGGTCAATATTGATGAAATTTTAACATTCAATCTTTTGACTTTAAATGACGGTTGGATATGAATTATTACTTTTTCAACTAAAATAAGTGTGTTTAAAGTCATTTCTGTGCCTGAAATTCGTCAAATTTGAAGATTTTGAGTAAGCAAAACTCTGTAAAAATGGCAATTTTGGTCACTGTGAGGGTTTAAAAAGTGGTTATTCAACATGAGGCCCGATCCAAATGACATTTTGAATCATTTTTGGAAGAGTCCAAAAAATCCATTTTCTGATGAAAAACGATGACCCCGGACCAGTCGAACATTGAAAAAATGGTCAATATTGATGAAATTTTAACATTTAATCTTTTGACTTTAAATGACGGTTGGATGTGAGTTATTACTTTTTCAACTAAAATAAGTGTGTTTAAAGTCATTTCTTTGCCTGAAATTGGTCAAAATTGAAGATTTTGAGTAAGCAAAACTCTGTAAAAATGGCAATTTCGGTCACTGTGAGGGTTTAAAAAGTGGTTATTCAACATGAGGCCAGATCCAAATGACATTCTGAATCATTTTTGGTAGAGTGCAAAAAATCAATTTTCTGATGAAAAACGATGACCCCGGACCAGTCGAACGTTGAAAAAATGGTCAAAATTGATGAAATTTTAACATTTAATCTTTTGACTTTAAATGACGGTTGGATGTGAGTTATTACTTTTTCAACTAAAATAAGTGTGTTTAAAGTCATTTCTGTGCCTGAAATTGGTCAAAATTTGAAGCTTTTGAGTAAGCAAAACTCTGTAAAAATGGCAATTTTGGTCACTGTGAGGGTTTAAAAAGTGGTTATTCAACATGAGGCCCGATCCAAATGACATTTTGAATCATTTTTGGAAGAGTCCAAAAAATCCATTTTCTGATGAAAAACGATGACCCCGGACCAGTCGAACGTTGAAAAAATGGTCAATATTGATGAAATTTTAACATTTAATCTTTTGACTTTAAATGACGGTTGGATGTGAGTTATTACTTTTTCAACTAAAATAAGTGTGTTTAAAGTCATTTCTGTGCCTGAAATTGGTCAAAATTTGAAGCTTTTGAGTAAGCAAAACTCTGTAAAAATGGCAATTTTGGTCACTGTGAGGGTTTAAAAAGTGGTTATTCAACATGAGGCCCGATCCAAATGACATTTTGAATCATTTTTGGAAGAGTCCAAAAAATCCATTTTCTGATGAAAAACGATGACCCCGGACCAGTCGAACGTTGAAAAAATGGTCAATATTGATGAAATTTTAACATTTAATCTTTTGACTTTAAATGACGGTTGGATATGAATTATTACTTTTTCAACTAAAATAAGTGTGTTTAAAGTCATTTCTGTGCCTGAAATTGGTCAAATTTGAAGCTTATGAGTAAGCAAAACTCTGTAAAAATGGCAATTTTGGTCACTGTGAGGGTTTAAAAAGTGGTTATTCAACATGAGGCCCGATCCAAATGACATTTTGAATCATTTTTGGAAGAGTCCAAAAAATCCATTTTCTGATGAAAAACGATGACCCCGGACCAGTCGAACGTTGAAAAAATGGTCAATATTGATGACATTTTAACATTTAATCTTTTGACTTTAAATGACGGTTGGATGTGAGTTATTGATTTTTCAACTAAAATTAGTGTGTTTAAAGTCATTTCTGTGCCTGAAATTGGTAAAAATTCGAAGATTTTGAGTAAGCAAATCTCTGTCAAAATGGCAATTTTGGTCACTGTGAGGGTTTAAAAAGTGGTTATTCAACATGAGGCCTGATCCAAATGACATTTTGAATCTTATTTGGTAGAGTCCAAAAAATCAATTTTCTGATGAAAAACGATGACCCCGGACCAGTCGAACGTTGAAAAAATGGTCAATATTGATGAAATTTTAACATTTAATCTTTTGACTTTAAATGACGGTTGGATATGAATTATTACTTTTTCAACTAAAATAAGTGTGTTTAAAGTCATTTCTGTGCCTGAAATTGGTCAAATTTGAAGATTTTGAGGAAGCAAAACTCTGTAAAAATGGCAATTTTGGTCACTGTGAGGGTTTAAAAAGTGGTTATTCAACATGAGGCCCGATCCAAATGACATTTTAAATCATTTTTGGAAGAGTCCAAAAAATCCATTTTCTGATGAAAAACGATGACCCCGGACCAGTCGAACGTTGAAAAAATGGTCAATATTGATGAAATTTTAACATTTAATCTTTTGACTTTAAATGACGGTTGGATTTGAGTTATTACTTTTTCAACTAAAATAAGTGTGTTTAAAGTCATTTCTGTGCCTGAAATTGGTCAAAATTGAAGATTTTGAGTAAGCAAAACTCTGTAAAAATGGCAATTTTGGTCACTGTGAGGGTTTAAAAAGTGGTTATTCAACATGATGCCTGATCCAAATGACATTTTGAATCATTTTTGGTAGAGTCCAAAAAATCAATTTTCTGATGAAAAACGATGACCCCGGACCAGTCGAACGTTGAAAAAATGGTCCATCTTGATGAAATTTTAACATTTAATCTCTTGACTTTAAATGACGGTTGGATATGAATTATTACTTTTTCAACTAAAATAAGTGTGTTTAAAGTCATTTCTGTGCCTGAAATTGGTCAAATTTGAAGATTTTGAGTAAGCAAAACTCTGTAAAAATGGCAATTTTGGTCACTGTGAGGGTTTAAAAAGTGGTTATTCAACATGAGGCCCGATCCAAATGACATTTTGAATCATTTTTGGAAGAGTCCAAAAAATCCATTTTCTGATGAAAAACGATGACCCCGGACCAGTCGAACATTGAAAAAATGGTCAATATTGATGAAATTTTAACATTTAATCTTTTGACTTTAAATGACGGTTGGATGTGAGTTATTACTTTTTCAACTAAAATAAGTGTGTTTAAAGTCATTTCTTTGCCTGAAATTGGTCAAAATTGAAGATTTTGAGTAAGCAAAACTCTGTAAAAATGGCAATCATTGTCACTGTGAGGGTTTAAAAAGTGGTTATTCAACATGAGGCCCGATCCAAATGACATTCTGAATCATTTTTGGTAGAGTGCAAAAAATCAATTTTCTGATGAAAAACGATGACCCCGGACCAGTCGAACATTGAAAAAATTGTCAATATTGATGAAATTTTAACATTTAATCTTTTGACTTTAAATGACGGTTGGATGTGAGTTATTACTTTTTCAACTAAAATAAGTGTGTTTAAAGTCATTTCTGTGCCTGAAATTGGTCAAAATTGAAGATTTTGAGTAAGCAAAACTCTGTTAAAAAGGCAATTTTGGTCACTGTGAGGGTTTAAAAAGTGGTTATTCAACATGAGGCCTATCCAAATGACATTCTGAATCATTTTTGGTAGAGTGCAAAAAATCAATTTTCTGATGAAAAACGATGACCCCGGACCAGTCGAACGTTGAAAAAATGGTCAATATTGATGAAATTTTAACATTTAATCTTTTGACTTTAAATGATGGTTCGATGTGAGTTATTACTTTTTCAACTAAAATAAGTGTGTTTAAAGTCATTTCTGTGCCTGAAATTGGTCAAAATTTGAAGCTTTTGAGTAAGCAAAACTCTGTAAAAATGGCAATTTTGGTCACTGTGAGGGTTTAAAAAGTGGTTATTCAACATGAGGCCCGATCCAAATGACATTTTGAATCATTTTTGGTAGAGTGCAAAAAATCAATTTTCAGATGAAAAAAGATGACCCCGGACCAGTCGAACGTTGAAAAAATGGTCAATATTGCTGAAATTTTAACATTTAATCTTTTGACTTTAAATGACGGTTGGATGTGAGTTATTACTTTTTCAACTAAAATAAGTGTGTTTAAAGTCATTTCTGTGCCTGAAATTGGTCAAAATTGGAAGATTTTGAGTAAGCAAAACTCTGTAAAAATGGCAATTTTGGTCACTGTGAGGGTTTAAAAAGTGGTTATTCAACATGAGCCCCGATCCAAATGACATTTTGAATAATTTTTGGAGGAGTCCAAAAAATCCATTTTCTGATGAAAGACGATGACCCCGGACCAGTCGAACATTGAAAAAATGGTCAATATTGATGAAATTTTAACATTTAATCTTTTGACTTTAAATGACGGTTGGATGTGAGTTATTACTTTTTCAACTAAAATAAGTGTGTTTAAAGTCATTTCTGTGCCTGAAATTGGTCAAAATTGAAGATTTTGAGTAAGCAAAACTCTGTAAAAATGGCAATTTTGGTCACTGTGAGGGTTTAAAAAGTGGTTATTCAACATGAGGCCTGATCCAAATGACATTTTGAATCATTTTTGGTAGAGTCCAAAAAATCAATTTTCTGATGAAAAACGATGACCCGGACCAGTCGAACGTTGAAAAAATGGTCAATATTGATGAAATTTTAACATTTAATCTTTTGACTTTAAATGACGGTTGGATATGAATTATTACTTTTTCAACTAAAATAAGTGTGTTTAAAGTCATTTCTGTGCCTGAAATTGGTAAAAATTCGAAGATTTTGAGTAAGCAAATGTCTGTAAAAATGGCAATTTTGGTCACTGTGAGGGTTTAAAAAGTGGTTATTCAACATGAGGCCCGATCCAAATGACATTCTGAATCATTTTTGGTAGAGTGCAAAAAATCAATTTTCTGATGAAAAACGATGACCCCGGACCAGTCGAACATTGAAAAAATTGTCAATATTGATGAAATTTTAACATTTAATCTTTTGACTTTAAATGACGGTTGGATGTGAGTTATTACTTTTTCAACTAAAATAAGTGTGTTTAAAGTCATTTCTGTGCCTGAAATTGGTCAAAATTGAAGATTTTGAGTAAGCAAAACTCTGTAAAAATGGCAATGTTGGTCACTGTGAGGGTTTAAAAAGTGGTTATTCAACATGAGGCCTATCCAAATGACATTCTGAATCATTTTTGGTAGAGTGCAAAAAATCAATTTTCTGATGAAAAACGATGACCCCGGACCAGTCGAACGTTGAAAAAATGGTCAATATTGATGAAATTTTAACATTTAATCTTTTGACTTTAAATGATGGTTGGATGTGAGTTATTACTTTTTCAACTAAAATAAGTGTGTTTAAAGTCATTTCTGTGCCTGAAATTGGTCAAAATTTGAAGCTTTTGAGTAAGCAAAACTCTGTAAAAATGGCAATTTTGGTCACTGTGAGGGTTTAAAAAGTGGTTATTCAACATGAGGCCCGATCCAAATGACATTTTGAATCATTTTTGGTAGAGTGCAAAAAATCAATTTTCTGATGAAAAACGATGACCCCGGACCAGTCGAACGTTGAAAAAATGGTCAATATTGCTGAAATTTTAACATTTAATCTTTTGACTTTAAATGACGGTTGGATGTGAGTTATTACTTTTTCAACTAAAATAAGTGTGTTTAAAGTCATTTCTGTGCCTGAAATTGGTCAAAATTGGAAGATTTTGAGTAAGCAAAACTCTGTAAAAATGGCAATTTTGGTCACTGTGAGGGTTTAAAAAGTGGTTATTCAACATGAGCCCCGATCCAAATGACATTTTTATATCATTTTTGGAAGAGTCCAAAAAATCCATTTTCTGATGAAAGACGATGACCCCGGACCAGTCGAACATTGAAAAAATGGTCAATATTGATGAAATTTTAACATTTAATCTTTTGACTTTAAATGACGGTTGGATGTGAGTTATTACTTTTTCAACTAAAATAAGTGTGTTTAAAGTCATTTCTGTGCCTGAAATTGGTCAAAATTGAAGATTTTGAGTAAGCAAAACTCTGTAAAAATGGCAATTTTGGTCACTGTGAGGGTTTAAAAAGTGGTTATTCAACATGAGGCCTGATCCAAATGACATTTTGAATCATTTTTGGTAGAGTCCAAAAAATCAATTTTCTGATGAAAAACGATGACCCGGACCAGTCGAACGTTGAAAAAATGGTCAATATTGATGAAATTTTAACATTTAATCTTTTGACTTTAAATGACGGTTGGATATGAATTATTACTTTTTCAACTAAAATAAGTGTGTTTAAAGTCATTTCTGTGCCTGAAATTGGTAAAAATTCGAAGATTTTGAGTAAGCAAATCTCTGTAAAAATGGCAATTTTGGTCACTGTGAGGGTTTAAAAAGTGGTTATTCAACATGAGGCCTGATCCAAATGACATTTTGAATCATTTTTGGTAGAGTCCAAAAAATCAATTTTCTGATGAAAAACGATGACCCGGACCAGTCGAACGTTGAAAAAATGGTCAATATTGATGAAATTTTAACATTTAATCTTTTGACTTTAAATGACGGTTGGATATGAATTATTACTTTTTCAACTAAAATAAGTGTGTTTAAAGTCATTTCTGTGCCTGAAATTGGTCAAATTTGAAGATTTTGAGTAAGCAAAACTCTGTAAAAATGGCAATTTTGGTCACTGTGAGGGTTTAAAAAGTGGTTATTCAACATGAGGCCCGATCCAAATGACATTTTGAATCCTTTTTGGAAGAGTCCAAAAAATCCATTTTCTGATGAAAGACGATGACCCCGGACCAGTCGAACATTGAAAAAATGGTCAATATTGATGAAATTTTAACATTTAATCTTTTGACTTTAAATGACGGTTGGATGTGAGTTATTACTTTTTCAACTAAAATAAGTGTGTTTAAAGTCATTTCTGTGCCTGAAATTGGTCAAAATTGAAGATTTTGAGTAAGCAAAACTCTGTAAAAATGGCAATTTTGGTCACTGTGAGGGTTTAAAAAGTGGTTATTCAACATGAGGCCTGATCCAAATGACATTTTGAATCATTTTTGGTAGAGTCCAAAAAATCAATTTTCTGATGAAAAACGATGACCCGGACCAGTCGAACGTTGAAAAAATGGTCAATATTGATGAAATTTTAACATTTAATCTTTTGACTTTAAATGACGGTTGGATATGAATTATTACTTTTTCAACTAAAATAAGTGTGTTTAAAGTCATTTCTGTGCCTGAAATTGGTAAAAATTCGAAGATTTTGAGTAAGCAAATGTCTGTAAAAATGGCAATTTTGGTCACTGTGAGGGTTTAAAAAGTGGTTATTCAACATGAGGCCCGATCCAAATGACATTCTGAATCATTTTTGGTAGAGTGCAAAAAATCAATTTTCTGATGAAAAACGATGACCCCGGACCAGTCGAACATTGAAAAAATTGTCAATATTGATGAAATTTTAACATTTAATCTTTTGACTTTAAATGACGGTTGGATGTGAGTTATTACTTTTTCAACTAAAATAAGTGTGTTTAAAGTCATTTCTGTGCCTGAAATTGGTCAAAATTGAAGATTTTGAGTAAGCAAAACTCTGTAAAAATGGCAATTTTGGTCACTGTGAGGGTTTAAAAAGTGGTTATTCAACATGAGGCCTATCCAAATGACATTCTGAATCATTTTTGGTAGAGTGCAAAAAATCAATTTTCTGATGAAAAACGATGACCCCGGACCAGTCGAACGTTGAAAAAATGGTCAATATTGATGAAATTTTAACATTTAATCTTTTGACTTTAAATGATGGTTGGATGTGAGTTATTACTTTTTCAACTAAAATAAGTGTGTTTAAAGTCATTTCTGTGCCTGAAATTGGTCAAAATTTGAAGCTTTTGGGTAAGCAAAACTCTGTAAAAATGGCAATTTTGGTCACTGTGAGGGTTTAAAAAGTGGTTATTCAACATGAGGCCCGATCCAAATGACATTTTGAATCATTTTTGGTAGAGTGCAAAAAATCAATTTTCTGATGAAAAACGATGACCCCGGACCAGTCGAACGTTGAAAAAATGGTCAATATTGCTGAAATTTTAACATTTAATCTTTTGACTTTAAATGACGGTTGGATGTGAGTTATTACTTTTTCAACTAAAATAAGTGTGTTTAAAGTCATTTCTGTGCCTGAAATTGGTCAAAATTGGAAGATTTTGAGTAAGCAAAACTCTGTAAAAATGGCAATTTTGGTCACTGTGAGGGTTTAAAAAGTGGTTATTCAACATGAGCCCCGATCCAAATGACATTTTTATATCATTTTTGGAAGAGTCCAAAAAATCCATTTTCTGATGAAAGACGATGACCCCGGACCAGTCGAACATTGAAAAAATGGTCAATATTGATGAAATTTTAACATTTAATCTTTTGACTTTAAATGACGGTTGGATGTGAGTTATTACTTTTTCAACTAAAATAAGTGTGTTTAAAGTCATTTCTGTGCCTGAAATTGTTCAAAATTGAAGATTTTGAGTAAGCAAAACTCTGTAAAAATGGCAATTTTGGTCACTGTGAGGGTTTAAAAAGTGGTTATTCAACATGAGGCCTGATCCAAATGACATTTTGAATCATTTTTGGTAGAGTCCAAAAAATCAATTTTCTGATGAAAAACGATGACCCGGACCAGTCGAACGTTGAAAAAATGGTCAATATTGATGAAATTTTAACATTTAATCTTTTGACTTTAAATGACGGTTGGATATGAATTATTACTTTTTCAACTAAAATAAGTGTGTTTAAAGTCATTTCTGTGCCTGAAATTGGTAAAAATTCGAAGATTTTGAGTAAGCAAATCTCTGTAAAAATGGCAATTTTGGTCACTGTGAGGGTTTAAAAAGTGGTTATTCAACATGAGGCCTGATCCAAATGACATTTTGAATCATTTTTGGTAGAGTCCAAAAAATCAATTTTCTGATGAAAAACGATGACCCGGACCAGTCGAACGTTGAAAAAATGGTCAATATTGATGAAATTTTAACATTTAATCTTTTGACTTTAAATGACGGTTGGATATGAATTATTACTTTTTCAACTAAAATAAGTGTGTTTAAAGTCATTTCTGTGCCTGAAATTGGTCAAATTTGAAGATTTTGAGTAAGCAAATCTCTGTAAAAATGGCAATTTTGGTCACTGTGAGGGTTTAAAAAGTGGTTATTCAACATGAGGCCCGATCCAAATGACATTTTGAATCCTTTTTGGAAGAGTCCAAAAAATCCATTTTCTGATGAAAAACGATGACCCCGGACCAGTCGAACGTTGAAAAAATGGTCAATATTGATGAAATTTTAACATTTAATCTTTTGACTTTAAATGACGGTTGGATGTGAGTTATTACTTTTTCAACTAAAATAAGTGTATTTAAAGTCATTTCTGTGCCTGAAATTGGTCAAAATTTGAAGCTTTTGAGTAAGCAAAACTCTGTAAAAATGGCAATTTTGGTCACTTTGAGGGTTTAAAAAGTGGTTATTCAACATGAGGCCCGATCCAAATGACAATTTGAATCATTTTTGGAAGAGTCCAAAAAATCCATTTTCTGATGAAAAACGATGACCCCGGACCAGTCGAACATTGAAAAAATGGTCAATATTGATGAAATTTTAACATTTAATCTTTTGACTTTAAATGACGGTTGGATGTGAGTTATTACTTTTTCAACTAAAATAAGTGTGTTTAAAGTCATTTCTGTGCCTGAAATTGGTCAAAATTGAAGATTTTGAGTAAGCAAAACTCTGTAAAAATGGCAATTTTGGTCACTGTGAGGGTTTAAAAAGTGGTTATTCAACATGAGGCCCGATCCAAATGACATTCTGAATCATTTTTGGTAGAGTGCAAAAAATCAATTTTCTGATGAAAAACGATGACCCCGGACCAGTCGAACGTTGAAAAAATGGTCAATATTGCTGAAATTTTAACATTAAATCTTTTGACTTTAAATGACGGTTGGATATGAATTATTACTTTTTCAACTAAAATAAGTGTGTTTAAAGTCATTTCTGTGCCTGAAATTGGTCAAAATTTGAAGCTTTTGAGTAAGCAAAACTCTGTAAAAATGGCAATTTTGGTCACTTTGAGGGTTTAAAAAGTGGTTATTCAACATGAGGCCCGATCCAAATGACAATTTGAATCATTTTTGGAAGAGTCCAGAAAATCAATTTTCTGATGAAAAACGATGACCCCGGACCAGTCGAACATTGAAAAAATGGTCAATATTGATGAAATTTTAACATTTAATCTTTTGACTTTAAATGACGGTTGGATGTGAGTTATTACTTTTTCAACTAAAATAAGTGTGTTTAAAGTCATTTCTGTGCCTGAAATTGGTCAAAATTGAAGATTTTGAGTAAGCAAAACTCTGTAAAAATGGCAATTTTGGTCACTGTGAGGGTTTAAAAAGTGGTTATTCAACATGAGGCCCGATCCAAATGACATTTTGAATCATTTTTGGTAGAGTCCAAAAAATCAATTTTCTGATGAAAAACGATGACCCCGGACCAGTCGAACGTTGAAAAAATGGTCAATATTGATGAAATTTTAACATTTAATCTTTTGACTTTAAATGACGGTTGGATATGAATTATTACTTTTTCAACTAAAACAAGTGTGTTTAAAGTCATTTCTGTGCCTGAAATTGGTCAAATTTGAAGCTTATGAGTAAGCAAAACTCTGTAAAAATGGCAATTTTGGTCACTGTGAGGGTTTAAAAAGTGGTTATTCAACATGAGGCCCGATCCAAATGACATTTTGAATCATTTTTGGAAGAGTCCAAAAAATCCATTTTCTGATGAAAAACGATGACCCCGGACCAGTCGAACGTTGAAAAATGGTCAATATTGATGAAATTTTAACATTTAATCTTTTGACTTTAAATGACGGTTGGATGTGAGTTATTAATTTTTCAACTAAAATTAGTGTGTTTAAAGTCATTTCTGTGCCTGAAATTGGTAAAAATTCGAAGATTTTGAGTAAGCAAATCTCTGTAAAAATGGCAATTTTGGTCACTGTGAGGGTTTAAAAAGTGGTTATTCAACATGAGGCCTGATCCAAATGACATTTTGAATCATTTTTGGTAGAGTCCAAAAAATCAATTTTCTGATGAAAAACGATGACCCGGACCAGTCGAACGTTGAAAAAATGGTCAATATTGATGAAATTTTAACATTTAATCTTTTGACTTTAAATGACGGTTGGATATGAATTATTACTTTTTCAACTAAAATAAGTGTGTTTAAAGTCATTTCTGTGCCTGAAATTGGTCAAAATTGAAGATTTTGAGTAAGCAAAACTCTGTAAAAATGGCAATTTTGGTCACTGTGAGGGTTTAAAAAGTGGTTATTCAACATGAGGCCCGATCCAAATGACATTCTGAATCATTTTTGGTAGAGTGCAAAAAATCAATTTTCTGATGAAAAACGATGACCCCGGACCAGTCGAACGTTGAAAAAATGGTCAATATTGATGAAATTTTAACATTTAATCTTTTGACTTTAAATGACGGTTTGATGTGAGTTATTACTTTTTCAACTAAAATAAGTGTGTTTAAAGTCATTTCTGTGCCTGAAATTGGTCAAAATTTGAAGCTTTTGAGTAAGCAAAACTCTGTAAAAATGGCAATTTTGGTCACTTTGAGGGTTTAAAAAGTGGTTATTCAACATGAGGCCTATCCAAATGACAATTTGAATCATTTTTGGAAGAGTCCAAAAAATCAATTTTCTGATGAAAAACGATGACCAGTCGAACATTGAAAAAATGGTCAATATGGATGAAATTTTAACATTTAATCTTTTGACTTTAAATGACGGTTGGATGTGAGTTATTACTTTTTCAACTAAAATAAGTGCGTTTAAAGTCATTTCTGTGCCTGAAATTGGTCAAATTTGAAGATTTTGAGTAAGCAAAACTCTGTAAAAATGGCAATTTTGGTCACTGTGAGGGTTTAAAAAGTGGTTATTCAACATGAGGCCCGATCCAAATGACATTTTGAATCATTTTTGGAAGAGTCCAAAAAATCCATTTTCTGATGAAAAACGATGACCCCGGACCAGTCGAACATTGAAAAAATGGTCAATATTGATGAAATTTTAACATTTAATCTTTTGACTTTAAATGACGGTTGGATGTGAGTTATTACTTTTTCAACTAAAATAAGTGTGTTTAAAGTCATTTCTTTGCCTGAAATTGGTCAAAATTGAAGATTTTGAGTAAGCAAAACTCTGTAAAAATGGCAATTTTGGTCACTGTGAGGGTTTAAAAAGTGGTTATTCAACATGAGGCCCGATCCAAATGACATTCTGAATCATTTTTGGTAGAGTGCAAAAAATCAATTTTCTGATGAAAAACGATGACCCCGGACCAGTCGAACGTTGAAAAAATGGTCAATATTGATGAAATTTTAACATTTAATCTTTTGACTTCAAATGACGGTTGGATGTGAGTTATTACTTTTTCAACTAAAATAAGTGTGTTTAAAGTCATTTCTGTGCCTGAAATTGGTCAAAATTTGAAGATTTTGAGTAAGCAAAACTCTGTAAAAATGGCAATTTTGGTCACTTTGAGGGTTTAAAAAGTGGTTATTCAACATGAGGCCCGATCCAAATGACAATTTGAATCATTTTTGGAAGAGTCCAAAAAATCAATTTTCTGATGAAAAACGATGACCCCGGACCAGTCGAACATTGAAAAAATGGTCAATATTGATGAAATTTTAACATTTAATCTTTTGACTTTAAATGACGGTTGGATGTGAGTTATTACTTTTTCAACTAAAATAAGTGTGTTTAAAGTCATTTCTGTGCCTGAAATTGGTCAAAATTGAAGATTTTGAGTAAGCAAAACTCTGTAAAAATGGCAATTTTGGTCACTGTGAGGGTTTAAAAAGTGGTTATTCAACATGAGGCCCGATCCAAATGACATTCTGAATCATTTTTGGTAGAGTGCAAAAAATCAATTTTCTGATGAAAAACGATGACCCCGGACCAGTCGAACGTTGAAAAAATGGTCAATATTGATGAAATTTTAACATTTAATCTTTTGACTTTAAATGACGGTTGGATGTGAGTTATTACTTTTTCAACTAAAATAAGTGTGTTTAAAGTCATTTCTGTGCCTGAAATTGGTCAAAATTTGAAGCTTTTGAGTAAGCAAAACTCTGTAAAAATGGCAATTTTGGTCACTGTGAGGGTTTAAAAAGTGGTTATTCAACATGAGGCCCGATCCAAATGACATTTTGAATCATTTTTGGAAGAGTCCAAAAAATCCATTTTCTGATGAAAAACGATGACCCCGGACCAGTCGAACGTTGAAAAAATGGTCAATATTGATGAAATTTTAACATTTAATCTTTTGACTTTAAATGACGGTTGGATGTGAGTTATTAATTTTTCAACTAAAATTAGTGTGTTTAAAGTCATTTCTGTGCCTGAAATTGGTAAAAATTCGAAGATTTTGAGTAAGCAAATCTCTGTAAAAATGGCAATTTTGGTCACTGTGAGGGTTTAAAAAGTGGTTATTCAACATGAGGCCTGATCCAAATGACATTTTGAATCATTTTTGGTAGAGTCCAAAAAATCAATTTTCTGATGAAAAACGATGACCCGGACCAGTCGAACGTTGAAAAAATGGTCAATATTGATGAAATTTTAACATTTAATCTTTTGACTTTAAATGACGGTTGGATATGAATTATTACTTTTTCAACTAAAATAAGTGTGTTTAAAGTCATTTCTGTGCCTGAAATTGGTAAAAATTCGAAGATTTTGAGTAAGCAAATCTCTGTAAAAATGGCAATTTTGGTCACTGTGAGGGTTTAAAAAGTGGTTATTCAACATGAGGCCTGATCCAAATGACATTTTGAATCATTTTTGGTAGAGTCCAAAAAATCAATTTTCTGATGAAAAACGATGACCCGGACCAGTCGAACGTTGAAAAAATGGTCAATATTGATGAAATTTTAACATTTAATCTTTTGACTTTAAATGACGGTTGGATATGAATTATTACTTTTTCAACTAAAATAAGTGTGTTTAAAGTCATTTCTGTGCCTGAAATTGGTCAAATTTGAAGATTTTGAGTAAGCAAAACTCTGTAAAAATGGCAATTTTGGTCACTTTGAGGGTTTAAAAAGTGGTTATTCAACATGAGGCCCGATCCAAATGACAATTTGAATCATTTTTGGAAGAGTCCAAAAAATCCATTTTCTGATGAAAAACGATGACCCCGGACCAGTCGAACATTGAAAAAATGGTCAATATTGATGAAATTTTAACATTTAATCTTTTGACTTTAAATGACGGTTGGATGTGAGTTATTACTTTTTCAACTAAAATAAGTGTGTTTAAAGTCATTTCTGTGCCTGAAATTGGTCAAAATTGAAGATTTTGAGTAAGCAAAACTCTGTAAAAAGTGCAATTTTGGTCACTGTGAGGGTTTAAAAAGTGGTTATTCAACATGAGGCCCGATCCAAATGACATTCTGAATCATTTTTGGTAGAGTGCAAAAAATCAATTTTCTGATGAAAAACGATGACCCCGGACCAGTCGAACGTTGAAAAAATGGTCAATATTGCTGAAATTTTAACATTAAATCTTTTGACTTTAAATGACGGTTGGATATGAATTATTACTTTTTCAACTAAAATAAGTGTGTTTAAAGTCATTTCTGTGCCTGAAATTGGTCAAAATTTGAAGCTTTTGAGTAAGCAAAACTCTGTAAAAATGGCAATTTTGGTCACTTTGAGGGTTTAAAAAGTGGTTATTCAACATGAGGCCCGATCCAAATGACAATTTGAATCATTTTTGGAAGAGTCCAAAAAATCCATTTTCTGATGAAAAACGATGACCCCGGACCAGTCGAACATTGAAAAAATGGTCAATATTGATGAAATTTTAACATTTAATCTTTTGACTTTAAATGACGGTTGGATGTGAGTTATTACTTTTTCAACTAAAATAAGTGTGTTTAAAGTCATTTCTGTGCCTGAAATTGGTCAAAATTGAAGATTTTGAGTAAGCAAAACTCTGTAAAAATGGCAATTTTGGTCACTGTGAGGGTTTAAAAAGTGGTTATTCAACATGAGGCCCGATCCAAATGACATTTTGAATCATTTTTGGTAGAGTCCAAAAAATCAATTTTCTGATGAAAAACGATGACCCCGGACCAGTCGAACGTTGAAAAAATGGTCAATATTGATGAAATTTTAACATTTAATCTTTTGACTTTAAATGACGGTTGGATATGAATTATTACTTTTTCAACTAAAACAAGTGTGTTTAAAGTCATTTCTGTGCCTGAAATTGGTCAAATTTGAAGCTTATGAGTAAGCAAAACTCTGTAAAAATGGCAATTTTGGTCACTGTGAGGGTTTAAAAAGTGGTTATTCAACATGAGGCCCGATCCAAATGACATTTTGAATCATTTTTGGAAGAGTCCAAAAAATCCATTTTCTGATGAAAAACGATGACCCCGGACCAGTCGAACGTTGAAAAAATGGTCAATATTGATGAAATTTTAACATTTAACCTTTTGACTTTAAATGACGGTTGGATGTGAGTTATTAATTTTTCAACTAAAATTAGTGTGTTTAAAGTCATTTCTGTGCCTGAAATTCGTCAAATTTGAAGATTTTGAGTAAGCAAAACTCTGTAAAAATGGCAATTTTGGTCACTGTGAGGGTTTAAAAAGTGGTTATTCAATATGAGGCCCGATCCAAATGACATTTTGAATCATTTTTGGAAGAGTCCAAAAAATCCATTTTCTGATGAAAAACGATGACCCCGGACCAGTCGAACATTGAAAAAATGGTCAATATTGATGAAATTTTAACATTTAATCTTTTGACTTTAAATGACGGTTGGATGTGAGTTATTACTTTTTCAACTAAAATAAGTGTGTTTAAAGTCATTTCTTTGCCTGAAATTGGTCAAAATTGAAGATTTTGAGTAAGCAAAACTCTGTAAAAATGGCAATTTCGGTCACTGTGAGGGTTTAAAAAGTGGTTATTCAACATGAGGCCCGATCCAAATGACATTCTGAATCATTTTTGGTAGAGTGCAAAAAATCAATTTTCTGATGAAAAACGATGACCCCGGACCAGTCGAACGTTGAAAAAATGGTCAAAATTGATGAAATTTTAACATTTAATCTTTTGACTTTAAATGACGGTTGGATGTGAGTTATTACTTTTTCAACTAAAATAAGTGTGTTTAAAGTCATTTCTGTGCCTGAAATTGGTCAAAATTTGAAGCTTTTGAGTAAGCAAAACTCTGTAAAAATGGCAATTTTGGTCACTGTGAGGGTTTAAAAAGTGGTTATTCAACATGAGGCCCGATCCAAATGACATTTTGAATCATTTTTGGAAGAGTCCAAAAAATCCATTTTCTGATGAAAAACGATGACCCCGGACCAGTCGAACGTTGAAAAAATGGTCAATATTGATGAAATTTTAACATTTAATCTTTTGACTTTAAATGACGGTTGGATGTGAGTTATTACTTTTTCAACTAAAATAAGTGTGTTTAAAGTCATTTCTGTGCCTGAAATTGGTCAAAATTTGAAGCTTTTGAGTAAGCAAAACTCTGTAAAAATGGCAATTTTGGTCACTGTGAGGGTTTAAAAAGTGGTTATTCAACATGAGGCCCGATCCAAATGACATTTTGAATCATTTTTGGAAGAGTCCAAAAAATCCATTTTCTGATGAAAAACGATGACCCCGGACCAGTCGAACGTTGAAAAAATGGTCAATATTGATGAAATTTTAACATTTAATCTTTTGACTTTAAATGACGGTTGGATATGAATTATTACTTTTTCAACTAAAATAAGTGTGTTTAAAGTCATTTCTGTGCCTGAAATTGGTCAAATTTGAAGCTTATGAGTAAGCAAAACTCTGTAAAAATGGCAATTTTGGTCACTGTGAGGGTTTAAAAAGTGGTTATTCAACATGAGGCCCGATCCAAATGACATTTTGAATCATTTTTGGAAGAGTCCAAAAAATCCATTTTCTGATGAAAAACGATGACCCCGGACCAGTCGAACGTTGAAAAAATGGTCAATATTGATGACATTTTAACATTTAATCTTTTGACTTTAAATGACGGTTGGATGTGAGTTATTGATTTTTCAACTAAAATTAGTGTGTTTAAAGTCATTTCTGTGCCTGAAATTGGTAAAAATTCGAAGATTTTGAGTAAGCAAATCTCTGTAAAAATGGCAATTTTGGTCACTGTGAGGGTTTAAAAAGTGGTTATTCAACATGAGGCCTGATCCAAATGACATTTTGAATCTTATTTGGTAGAGTCCAAAAAATCAATTTTCTGATGAAAAACGATGACCCCGGACCAGTCGAACGTTGAAAAAATGGTCAATATTGATGAAATTTTAACATTTAATCTTTTGACTTTAAATGACGGTTGGATATGAATTATTACTTTTTCAACTAAAATAAGTGTGTTTAAAGTCATTTCTGTGCCTGAAATTGGTCAAATTTGAAGATTTTGAGGAAGCAAAACTCTGTAAAAATGGCAATTTTGGTCACTGTGAGGGTTTAAAAAGTGGTTATTCAACATGAGGCCCGATCCAAATGACATTTTAAATCATTTTTGGAAGAGTCCAAAAAATCCATTTTCTGATGAAAAACGATGACCCCGGACCAGTCGAACGTTGAAAAAATGGTCAATATTGATGAAATTTTAACATTTAATCTTTTGACTTTAAATGACGGTTGGATTTGAGTTATTACTTTTTGAACTAAAATAAGTGTGTTTAAAGTCATTTCTGTGCCTGAAATTGGTCAAAATTGAAGATTTTGAGTAAGCAAAACTCTGTAAAAATGGCAATTTTGGTCACTGTGAGGGTTTAAAAAGTGGTTATTCAACATGAGGCCTGATCCAAATGACATTTTGAATCATTTTTGGTAGAGTCCAAAAAATCAATTTTCTGATGAAAAACGATGACCCCGGACCAGTCGAACGTTGAAAAAATGGTCCATCTTGATGAAATTTTAACATTTAATCTCTTGACTTTAAATGACGGTTGGATATGAATTATTACTTTTTCAACTAAAATAAGTGTGTTTAAAGTCATTTCTGTGCCTGAAATTGGTCAAATTTGAAGATTTTGAGTAAGCAAAACTCTGTAAAAATGGCAATTTTGGTCACTGTGAGGGTTTAAAAAGTGGTTATTCAACATGAGGCCCGATCCAAATGACATTTTGAATCATTTTTGGAAGAGTCCAAAAAATCCATTTTCTGATGAAAAACGATGACCCCGGACCAGTCGAACATTGAAAAAATGGTCAATATTGATGAAATTTTAACATTTAATCTTTTGACTTTAAATGACGGTTGGATGTGAGTTATTACTTTTTCAACTAAAATAAGTGTGTTTAAAGTCATTTCTTTGCCTGAAATTGGTCAAAATTGAAGATTTTGAGTAAGCAAAACTCTGTAAAAATGGCAATCATTGTCACTGTGAGGGTTTAAAAAGTGGTTATTCAACATGAGGCCCGATCCAAATGACATTCTGAATCATTTTTGGTAGAGTGCAAAAAATCAATTTTCTGATGAAAAACGATGACCCCGGACCAGTCGAACATTGAAAAAATTGTCAATATTGATGAAATTTTAACATTTAATCTTTTGACTTTAAATGACGGTTGGATGTGAGTTATTACTTTTTCAACTAAAATAAGTGTGTTTAAAGTCATTTCTGTGCCTGAAATTGGTCAAAATTGAAGATTTTGAGTAAGCAAAACTCTGTAAAAATGGCAATTTTGGTCACTGTGAGGGTTTAAAAAGTGGTTATTCAACATGAGGCCTATCCAAATGACATTCTGAATCATTTTTGGTAGAGTGCAAAAAATCAATTTTCTGATGAAAAACGATGACCCCGGACCAGTCGAACGTTGAAAAAATGGTCAATATTGATGAAATTTTAACATTTAATCTTTTGACTTTAAATGATGGTTGGATGTGAGTTATTACTTTTTCAACTAAAATAAGTGTGTTTAAAGTCATTTCTGTGCCTGAAATTGGTCAAAATTTGAAGCTTTTGAGTAAGCAAAACTCTGTAAAAATGGCAATTTTGGTCACTGTGAGGGTTTAAAAAGTGGTTATTCAACATGAGGCCCGATCCAAATGACATTTTGAATCATTTTTGGTAGAGTGCAAAAAATCAATTTTCAGATGAAAAACGATGACCCCGGACCAGTCGAACGTTGAAAAAATGGTCAATATTGCTGAAATTTTAACATTTAATCTTTTGACTTTAAATGACGGTTGGATGTGAGTTATTACTTTTTCAACTAAAATAAGTGTGTTTAAAGTCATTTCTGTGCCTGAAATTGGTCAAAATTGGAAGATTTTGAGTAAGCAAAACTCTGTAAAAATGGCAATTTTGGTCACTGTGAGGGTTTAAAAAGTGGTTATTCAACATGAGGCCTGATCCAAATGACATTTTGAATCATTTTTGGTAGAGTCCAAAAAATCAATTTTCTGATGAAAAACGATGACCCGGACCAGTCGAACGTTGAAAAAATGGTCAATATTGATGAAATTTTAACATTTAATCTTTTGACTTTAAATGACGGTTGGATATGAATTATTACTTTTTCAACTAAAATAAGTGTGTTTAAAGTCATTTCTGTGCCTGAAATTGGTAAAAATTCGAAGATTTTGAGTAAGCAAATGTCTGTAAAAATGGCAATTTTGGTCACTGTGAGTGTTTAAAAAGTGGTTATTCAACATGAGGCCCGATCCAAATGACATTCTGAATCATTTTTGGTAGAGTGCAAAAAATCAATTTTCTGATGAAAAACGATGACCCCGGACCAGTCGAACATTGAAAAAATTGTCAATATTGATGAAATTTTAACATTTAATCTTTTGACTTTAAATGACGGTTGGATGTGAGTTATTACTTTTTCAACTAAAATAAGTGTGTTTAAAGTCATTTCTGTGCCTGAAATTGGTCAAAATTGAAGATTTTGAGTAAGCAAAACTCTGTAAAAATGGCAATTTTGGTCACTGTGAGGGTTTAAAAAGTGGTTATTCAACATGAGGCCTATCCAAATGACATTCTGAATCATTTTTGGTAGAGTGCAAAAAATCAATTTTCTGATGAAAAACGATGACCCCGGACCAGTCGAACGTTGAAAAAATGGTCAATATTGATGAAATTTTAACATTTAATCTTTTGACTTTAAATGATGGTTGGATGTGAGTTATTACTTTTTCAACTAAAATAAGTGTGTTTAAAGTCATTTCTGTGCCTGAAATTGGTCAAAATTGGAAGATTTTGAGTAAGCAAAACTCTGTAAAAATGGCAATTTTGGTCACTGTGAGGGTTTAAAAAGTGGTTATTCAACATGAGCCCCGATCCAAATGACATTTTGAATCATTTTTGGAAGAGTCCAAAAAATCCATTTTCTGATGAAAGACGATGACCCCGGACCAGTCGAACATTGAAAAAATGGTCAATATTGATGAAATTTTAACATTTAATCTTTTGACTTTAAATGACGGTTGGATGTGAGTTATTACTTTTTCAACTAAAATAAGTGTGTTTAAAGTCATTTCTGTGCCTGAAATTGGTCAAAATTGAAGATTTTGAGTAAGCAAAACTCTGTAAAAATGGCAATTTTGGTCACTGTGAGGGTTTAAAAAGTGGTTATTCAACATGAGGCCTGATCCAAATGACATTTTGAATCATTTTTGGTAGAGTCCAAAAAATCAATTTTCTGATGAAAAACGATGACCCGGACCAGTCGAACGTTGAAAAAATTGTCAATATTGATGAAATTTTAACATTTAATCTTTTGACTTTAAATGACGGTTGGATGTGAGTTATTACTTTTTCAACTAAAATAAGTGTGTTTAAAGTCATTTCTGTGCCTGAAATTGGTCAAAATTGAAGATTTTGAGTAAGCAAAACTCTGTAAAAATGGCAATTTTGGTCACTGTGAGGGTTTAAAAAGTGGTTATTCAACATGAGGCCTATCCAAATGACATTCTGAATCATTTTTGGTAGAGTGCAAAAAATCAATTTTCTGATGAAAAACGATGACCCCGGACCAGTCGAACGTTGAAAAAATGGTCAATATTGATGAAATTTTAACATTTAATCTTTTGACTTTAAATGATGGTTGGATGTGAGTTATTACTTTTTCAACTAAAATAAGTGTGTTTAAAGTCATTTCTGTGCCTGAAATTGGTCAAAATTGGAAGATTTTGAGTAAGCAAAACTCTGTAAAAATGGCAATTTTGGTCACTGTGAGGGTTTAAAAAGTGGTTATTCAACATGAGCCCCGATCCAAATGACATTTTGAATCATTTTTGGAAGAGTCCAAAAAATCCATTTTCTGATGAAAGACGATGACCCCGGACCAGTCGAACATTGAAAAAATGGTCAATAGTGATGAAATTTTAACATTTAATCTTTTGACTTTAAATGACGGTTGGATGTGAGTTATTACTTTTTCAACTAAAATAAGTGTGTTTAAAGTCATTTCTGTGCCTGAAATTGGTCAAAATTGAAGATTTTGAGTAAGCAAAACTCTGTAAAAATGGCAATTTTGGTCACTGTGAGGGTTTAAAAAGTGGTTATTCAACATGAGGCCTGATCCAAATGACATTTTGAATCATTTTTGGTAGAGTCCAAAAAATCAATTTTCTGATGAAAAACGATGACCCGGACCAGTCGAACGTTGAAAAAATGGTCAATATTGATGAAATTTTAACATTTAATCTTTTGACTTTAAATGACGGTTGGATATGAATTATTACTTTTTCAACTAAAATAAGTGTGTTTAAAGTCATTTCTGTGCCCGAAATTGGTAAAAATTCGAAGATTTTGAGTAAGCAAATCTCTGTAAAAATGGCAATTTTGGTCACTGTGAGGGTTTAAAAAGTGGTTATTCAACATGAGGCCTGATCCAAATGACATTTTGAATCATTTTTGGTAGAGTCCAAAAAATCAATTTTCTGATGAAAAACGATGACCCGGACCAGTCGAACGTTGAAAAAATGGTCAATATTGATGAAATTTTAACATTTAATCTTTTGACTTTAAATGACGGTTGGATATGAATTATTACTTTTTCAACTAAAATAAGTGTGTTTAAAGTCATTTCTGTGCCTGAAATTGGTCAAATTTGAAGATTTTGAGTAAGCAAAACTCTGTAAAAATGGCAATTTTGGTCACTGTGAGGGTTTAAAAAGTGGTTATTCAACATGAGGCCCGATCCAAATGACATTTTGAATCCTTTTTGGAAGAGTCCAAAAAATCCATTTTCTGATGAAAAACGATGACCCCGGACCAGTCGAACGTTGAAAAAATGGTCAATATTGATGAAATTTTAACATTTAATCTTTTGACTTTAAATGACGGTTGGATGTGAGTTATTACTTTTTCAACTAAAATAAGTGTGTTTAAAGTCATTTCTGTGCCTGAAATTGGTCAAAATTTGAAGCTTTTGAGTAAGCAAAACTCTGTAAAAATGGCAATTTTGGTCACTTTGAGGGTTTAAAAAGTGGTTATTCAACATGAGGCCCGATCCAAATGACAATTTGAATCATTTTTGGAAGAGTCCAAAAAATCAATTTTCTGATGAAAAACGATGACCCCGGACCAGTCGAACATTGAAAAAATGGTCAATATTGATGAAATTTTAACATTTAATCTTTTGACTTTAAATGACGGTTGGATGTGAGTTATTACTTTTTCAACTAAAATAAGTGTGTTTAAAGTCATTTCTGTGCCTGAAATTGGTCAAAATTGAAGATTTTGAGTAAGCAAAACTCTGTAAAAATGGCAATTTTGGTCACTGTGAGGGTTTAAAAAGTGGTTATTCAACATGAGGCCCGATCCAAATGACATTCTGAATCATTTTTGGTAGAGTGCAAAAAATCAATTTTCTGATGAAAAACGATGACCCCGGACCAGTCGAACGTTGAAAAAATGGTCAATATTGCTGAAATTTTAACATTAAATCTTTTGACTTTAAATGACGGTTGGATATGAATTATTACTTTTTCAACTAAAATAAGTGTTTAAAGTCATTTCTGTGCCTGAAATTGGTCAAAATTTGAAGCTTTTGAGTAAGCAAAACTCTGTAAAAATGGCAATTTTGGTCACTTTGAGGGTTTAAAAAGTGGTTATTCAACATGAGGCCCGATCCAAATGACAATTTGAATCATTTTTGGAAGAGTCCAGAAAATCAATTTTCTAATGAAAAACGATGACCCCGGACCAGTCGAACATTGAAAAAATGGTCAATATTGATGAAATTTTAACATTTAATCTTTTGACTTTAAATGACGGTTGGATGTGAGTTATTACTTTTTCAACTAAAATAAGTGTGTTTAAAGTCATTTCTGTGCCTGAAATTGGTCAAAATTGAAGATTTTGAGTAAGCAAAACTCTGTAAAAATGGCAATTTTGGTCACTGTGAGGGTTTAAAAAGTGGTTATTCAACATGAGGCCCGATCCAAATGACATTTTGAATCATTTTTGGTAGAGTCCAAAAAATCAATTTTCTGATGAAAAACGATGACCCCGGACCAGTCGAACGTTGAAAAAATGGTCAATATTGATGAAATTTTAACATTTAATCTTTTGACTTTAAATGACGGTTGGATATGAATTATTACTTTTTCAACTAAAACAAGTGTGTTTAAAGTCATTTCTGTGCCTGAAATTGGTCAAATTTGAAGCTTATGAGTAAGCAAAACTCTGTAAAAATGGCAATTTTGGTCACTGTGAGGGTTTAAAAAGTGGTTATTCAACATGAGGCCCGATCCAAATGACATTTTGAATCATTTTTGGAAGAGTCCAAAAAATCCATTTTCTGATGAAAAACGATGACCCCGGACCAGTCGAACGTTGAAAAATGGTCAATATTGATGAAATTTTAACATTTAATCTTTTGACTTTAAATGACGGTTGGATGTGAGTTATTAATTTTTCAACTAAAATTAGTGTGTTTAAAGTCATTTCTGTGCCTGAAATTGGTAAAAATTCGAAGATTTTGAGTAAGCAAATCTCTGTAAAAATGGCAATTTTGGTCACTGTGAGGGTTTAAAAAGTGGTTATTCAACATGAGGCCTGATCCAAATGACATTTTGAATCATTTTTGGTAGAGTCCAAAAAATCAATTTTCTGATGAAAAACGATGACCCGGACCAGTCGAACGTTGAAAAAATGGTCAATATTGATGAAATTTTAACATTTAATCTTTTGACTTTAAATGACGGTTGGATATGAATTATTACTTTTTCAACTAAAATAAGTGTGTTTAAAGTCATTTCTGTGCCTGAAATTGGTCAAAATTGAAGATTTTGAGTAAGCAAAACTCTGTAAAAATGGCAATTTTGGTCACTGTGAGGGTTTAAAAAGTGGTTATTCAACATGAGGCCCGATCCAAATGACATTCTGAATCATTTTTGGTAGAGTGCAAAAAATCAATTTTCTGATGAAAAACGATGACCCCGGACCAGTCGAACGTTGAAAAAATGGTCAATATTGATGAAATTTTAACATTTAATCTTTTGACTTTAAATGACGGTTTGATGTGAGTTATTACTTTTTCAACTAAAATAAGTGTGTTTAAAGTCATTTCTGTGCCTGAAATTGGTCAAAATTTGAAGCTTTTGAGTAAGCAAAACTCTGTAAAAATGGCAATTTTGGTCACTTTGAGGGTTTAAAAAGTGGTTATTCAACATGAGGCCTATCCAAATGACAATTTGAATCATTTTTGGAAGAGTCCAAAAAATCCATTTTCTGATGAAAAACGATGACCAGTCGAACATTGAAATAATGGTCAATATGGATGAAATTTTAACATTTAATCTTTTGACTTTAAATGACGGTTGGATGTGAGTTATTACTTTTTCAACTAAAATAAGTGCGTTTAAAGTCATTTCTGTGCCTGAAATTGGTCAAATTTGAAGATTTTGAGTAAGCAAAACTCTGTAAAAATGGCAATTTTGGTCACTGTGAGGGTTTAAAAAGTGGTTATTCAACATGAGGCCCGATCCAAATGACATTTTGAATCATTTTTGGAAGAGTCCAAAAAATCCATTTTCTGATGAAAAACGATGACCCCGGACCAGTCGAACATTGAAAAAATGGTCAATATTGATGAAATTTTAACATTTAATCTTTTGACTTTAAATGACGGTTGGATGTGAGTTATTACTTTTTCAACTAAAATAAGTGTGTTTAAAGTCATTTCTTTGCCTGAAATTGGTCAAAATTGAAGATTTTGAGTAAGCAAAACTCTGTAAAAATGGCAATTTTGGTCACTGTGAGGGTTTAAAAAGTGGTTATTCAACATGAGGCCCGATCCAAATGACATTCTGAATCATTTTTGGTAGAGTGCAAAAAATCAATTTTCTGATGAAAAACGATGACCCCGGACCAGTCGAACGTTGAAAAAATGGTCAATATTGATGAAATTTTAACATTTAATCTTTTGACTTCAAATGACGGTTGGATGTGAGTTATTACTTTTTCAACTAAAATAAGTGTGTTTAAAGTCATTTCTGTGCCTGAAATTGGTCAAAATTTGAAGCTTTTGAGTAAGCAAAACTCTGTAAAAATGGCAATTTTGGTCACTTTGAGGGTTTAAAAAGTGGTTATTCAACATGAGGCCCGATCCAAATGACAATTTGAATCATTTTTGGAAGAGTCCAAAAAATCAATTTTCTGATGAAAAACGATGACCCCGGACCAGTCGAACATTGAAAAAATGGTCAATATTGATGAAATTTTAACATTTAATCTTTTGACTTTAAATGACGGTTGGATGTGAGTTATTACTTTTTCAACTAAAATAAGTGTGTTTAAAGTCATTTCTGTGCCTGAAATTGGTCAAAATTGAAGATTTTGAGTAAGCAAAACTCTGTAAAAATGGCAATTTTGGTCACTGTGAGGGTTTAAAAAGTGGTTATTCAACATGAGGCCCGATCCAAATGACATTCTGAATCATTTTTGGTAGAGTGCAAAAAATCAATTTTCTGATGAAAAACGATGACCCCGGACCAGTCGAACGTTGAAAAAATGGTCAATATTGATGAAATTTTAACATTTAATCTTTTGACTTTAAATGACAGTTGGATGTGAGTTATTACTTTTTCAACTAAAATAAGTGTGTTTAAAGTCATTTCTGTGCCTGAAATTGGTCAAAATTTGAAGCTTTTGAGTAAGCAAAACTCTGTAAAAATGGCAATTTTGGTCACTGTGAGGGTTTAAAAAGTGGTTATTCAACATGAGGCCCGATCCAAATGACATTCTGAATCATTTTTGGTAGAGTGCAAAAAATCAATTTTCTGATGAAAAACGATGACCCCGGACCAGTCGAACGTTGAAAAAATGGTCAATATTGATGAAATTTTAACATTTAATCTTTTGACTTTAAATGACGGTTGGATGTGAGTTATTACTTTTTCAACTAAAATAAGTGTGTTTAAAGTCATTTCTG
Organism: Lissotriton vulgaris; assembly: GCF_964263255.1. Lineage (NCBI taxonomy): Eukaryota > Metazoa > Chordata > Amphibia > Caudata > Salamandridae > Lissotriton > Lissotriton vulgaris. The sequence goes on from NW_028254112.1 coordinate 93,376, forward strand.
TGCCTGAAATTGGTCAAAATTTGAAGCTTTTGAGTAAGCAAAACTCTGTAAAAATGGCAATTTTGGTCACTGTGAGGGTTTAAAAAGTGGTTATTCAACATGAGGCCTGATCCAAATGACATTTTGAATCATTTTTGGTAGAGTCCAAAAAATCAATTTTCTGATGAAAAACGATGACCCGGACCAGTCGAACGTTGAAAAAATGGTCAATATTGATGAAATTTTAACATTTAATCTTTTGACTTTAAATGACGGTTGGATATGAATTATTACTTTTTCAACTAAAATAAGTGTGTTTAAAGTCATTTCTGTGCCTGAAATTGGTAAAAATTCGAAGATTTTGAGTAAGCAAATCTCTGTAAAAATGGCAATTTTGGTCACTGTGAGGGTTTAAAAAGTGGTTATTCAACATGAGGCCTGATCCAAATGACATTTTGAATCATTTTTGGTAGAGTCCAAAAAATCAATTTTCTGATGAAAAACGATGACCCGGACCAGTCGAACGTTGAAAAAATGGTCAATATTGATGAAATTTTAACATTTAATCTTTTGACTTTAAATGACGGTTGGATATGAATTATTACTTTTTCAACTAAAATAAGTGTGTTTAAAGTCATTTCTGTGCCTGAAATTGGTCAAATTTGAAGATTTTGAGTAAGCAAAACTCTGTAAAAATGGCAATTTTGGTCACTTTGAGGGTTTAAAAAGTGGTTATTCAACATGAGGCCCGATCCAAATGACAATTTGAATCATTTTTGGAAGAGTCCAAAAAATCCATTTTCTGATGAAAAACGATGACCCCGGACCAGTCGAACATTGAAAAAATGGTCAATATTGATGAAATTTTAACATTTAATCTTTTGACTTTAAATGACGGTTGGATGTGAGTTATTACTTTTTCAACTAAAATAAGTGTGTTTAAAGTCATTTCTGTGCCTGAAATTGGTCAAAATTGAAGATTTTGAGTAAGCAAAACTCTGTAAAAATTGCAATTTTGGTCACTGTGAGGGTTTAAAAAGTGGTTATTCAACATGAGGCCTGATCCAAATGACATTCTGAATCATTTTTGGTAGAGTGCAAAAAATCAATTTTCTGATGAAAAACGATGACCCCGGACCAGTCGAACGTTGAAAAAATGGTCAATATTGCTGAAATTTTAACATTAAATCTTTTGACTTTAAATGACGGTTGGATATGAATTATTACTTTTTCAACTAAAATAAGTGTGTTTAAAGTCATTTCTGTGCCTGAAATTGGTCAAAATTTGAAGCTTTTGAGTAAGCAAAACTCTGTAAAAATGGCAATTTTGGTCACTTTGAGGGTTTAAAAAGTGGTTATTCAACATGAGGCCCGATCCAAATGACAATTTGAATCATTTTTGGAAGAGTCCAAAAAATCCATTTTCTGATGAAAAACGATGACCCCGGACCAGTCGAACATTGAAAAAATGGTCAATATTGATGAAATTTTAACATTTAATCTTTTGACTTTAAATGACGGTTGGATGTGAGTTATTACTTTTTCAACTAAAATAAGTGTGTTTAAAGTCATTTCTGTGCCTGAAATTGGTCAAAATTGAAGATTTTGAGTAAGCAAAACTCTGTAAAAATGGCAATTTTGGTCACTGTGAGGGTTTAAAAAGTGGTTATTCAACATGAGGCCCGATCCAAATGACATTTTGAATCATTTTTGGTAGAGTCCAAAAAATCAATTTTCTGATGAAAAACGATGACCCCGGACCAGTCGAACGTTGAAAAAATGGTCAATATTGATGAAATTTTAACATTTAATCTTTTGACTTTAAATGACGGTTGGATATGAATTATTACTTTTTCAACTAAAACAAGTGTGTTTAAAGTCATTTCTGTGCCTGAAATTGGTCAAATTTGAAGCTTATGAGTAAGCAAAACTCTGTAAAAATGGCAATTTTGGTCACTGTGAGGGTTTAAAAAGTGGTTATTCAACATGAGGCCCGATCCAAATGACATTTTGAATCATTTTTGGAAGAGTCCAAAAAATCCATTTTCTGATGAAAAACGATGACCCCGGACCAGTCGAACGTTGAAAAAATGGTCAATATTGATGAAATTTTAACATTTAATCTTTTGACTTTAAATGACGGTTGGATGTGAGTTATTAATTTTTCAACTAAAATTAGTGTGTTTAAAGTCATTTCTGTGCCTGAAATTGGTAAAAATTCAAAGATTTTGAGTAAGCAAATCTCTGTAAAAATGGCAATTTTGGTCACTGTGAGGGTTTAAAAAGTGGTTATTCAACATGAGGCCTGATCCAAATGACATTTTGAATCATTTTTGGTAGAGTCCAAAAAATCAATTTTCTGATGAAAAACGATGACCCGGACCAGTCGAACGTTGAAAAAATGGTCAATATTGATGAAATTTTAACATTTAATCTTTTGACTTTAAATGACGGTTGGATATGAATTATTACTTTTTCAACTAAAATAAGTGTGTTTAAAGTCATTTCTGTGCCTGAAATTGGTCAAAATTGAAGATTTTGAGTAAGCAAAACTCTGTAAAAATGGCAATTTTGGTCACTGTGAGGGTTTAAAAAGTGGTTATTCAACATGAGGCCCGATCCAAATGACATTCTGAATCATTTTTGGTAGAGTGCAAAAAATCTATTTTCTGATGAAAAACGATGACCCCGGACCAGTCGAACGTTGAAAAAATGGTCAATATTGATGAAATTTTAACATTTAATCTTTTGACTTTAAATGACGGTTGGATATGAGTTATTAGTTTTTCAACTAAAATAAGTGTGTTTAAAGTCATTTCTGTGCCTGAAATTGGTCAAAATTTGAAGCTTTTGAGTAAGCAAAACTCTGTAAAAATGGCAATTTTGGTCACTGTGAGGGTTTAAAAAGTGGTTATTCAACATGAGGCCCGATCCAAATGACATTCTGAATCATTTTTGGTAGAGTGCAAAAAATCAATTTTCTGATGAAAAACGATGACCCCGGACCAGTCGAACGTTGAAAAAATGGTCAATATTGATGAAATTTTAACATTTAATCTTTTGACTTTAAATGACGGTTGGATGTGAGTTATTACTTTTTCAACTAAAATAAGTGTGTTTAAAGTCATTTCTGTGCCTGAAATTGGTCAAAATTTGAAGCTTTTGAGTAAGCAAAACTCTGTAAAAATGGCAATTTTGGTCACTTTGAGGGTTTAAAAAGTGGTTATTCAACATGAGGCCTATCCAAATGACAATTTGAATCATTTTTGGAAGAGTCCAAAAAATCCATTTTCTGAAAAAACGATGACCAGTCGAACATTGAAAAAATGGTCAATATGGATGAAATTTTAACATTTAATCTTTTGACTTTAAATGACAGTTGGATGTGAGTTATTACTTTTTCAACTAAAATAAGTGTGTTTAAAGTCATTTCTGTGCCTGAAATTGGTCAAATTTGAAGATTTTGAGTAAGCAAAACTCTGTAAAAATGGCAATTTTGGTCACTGTGAGGGTTTAAAAAGTGGTTATTCAACATGAGGCCCGATCCAAATGACATTTTGAATCATTTTTGGAAGAGTCCAAAAAATCAATTTTCTGATGAAAAACGATGACCCCGGACCAGTCGAACATTGAAAAAATGGTCAATATTGATGAAATTTTAACATTTAATCTTTTGACTTTAAATGACGGTTGGATGTGAGTTATTACTTTTTCAACTAAAATAAGTGTGTTTAAAGTCATTTCTTTGCCTGAAATTGGTCAAAATTGAAGATTTTGAGTAAGCAAAACTCTGTAAAAATGGCAATTTTGGTCACTGTGAGGGTTTAAAAAGTGGTTATTCAACATGAGGCCCGATCCAAATGACATTCTGAATCATTTTTGGTAGAGTGCAAAAAATCAATTTTCTGATGAAAAACGATGACCCCGGACCAGTCGAACGTTGAAAAAATGGTCAATATTGATGAAATTTTAACATTTAATCTTTTGACTTCAAATGACAGTTGGATGTGAGTTATTACTTTTTCAACTAAAATAAGTGTGTTTAAAGTCATTTCTGTGCCTGAAATTGGTCAAAATTTGAAGCTTTTGAGTAAGCAAAACTCTGTAAAAATGGCAATTTTGGTCACTTTGAGGGTTTAAAAAGTGGTTATTCAACATGAGGCCCGATCCAAATGACAATTTGAATCATTTTTGGAAGAGTCCAAAAAATCAATTTTCTGATGAAAAACGATGACCCCGGACCAGTCGAACATTGAAAAAATGGTCAATATTGATGAAATTTTAACATTTAATCTTTTGACTTTAAATGACGGTTGGATGTGAGTTATTACTTTTTCAACTAAAATAAGTGTGTTTAAAGTCATTTCTGTGCCTGAAATTGGTCAAAATTGAAGATTTTGAGTAAGCAAAACTCTGTAAAAATGGCAATTTTGGTCACTGTGAGGGTTTAAAAAGTGGTTATTCAACATGAGGCCCGATCCAAATGACATTCTGAATCATTTTTGGTAGAGTGCAAAAAATCAATTTTCTGATGAAAAACGATGACCCCGGACCAGTCGAACGTTGAAAAAATGGTCAATATTGATGAAATTTTAACATTTAATCTTTTGACTTTAAATGACGGTTGGATGTGAGCTATTACTTTTTCAACTAAAATAAGTGTGTTTAAAGTCATTTCTGTGCCTGAAATTGGTCAAAATTTGAAGCTTTTGAGTAAGCAAAACTCTGTAAAAATGGCAATTTTGGTCACTGTGAGGGTTTAAAAAGTGGTTATTCAACATGAGGCCCGATCCAAATGACATTCTGAATCATTTTTGGTAGAGTGCAAAAAATCAATTTTCTGATGAAAAACGATGACCCCGGACCAGTCGAACGTTGAAAAAATGGTCAATATTGATGAAATTTTAACATTTAATCTTTTGACTTCAAATGACGGTTGGATGTGAGTTATTACTTTTTCAACTAAAATAAGTGTGTTTAAAGTCATTTCTGTGCCTGAAATTGGTCAAAATTTGAAGCTTTTGAGTAAGCAAAACTCTGTAAAAATGGCAATTTTGGTCACTTTGAGGGTTTAAAAAGTGGTTATTCAACATGAGGCCCGATCCAAATGACAATTTGAATCATTTTTGGAAGAGTCCAAAAAATCAATTTTCTGATGAAAAACGATGACCCCGGACCAGTCGAACATTGAAAAAATGGTCAATATTGATGAAATTTTAACATTTAATCTTTTGACTTTAAATGACGGTTGGATGTGAGTTATTACTTTTTCAACTAAAATAAGTGTGTTTAAAGTCATTTCTGTGCCTGAAATTGGTCAAAATTGAAGATTTTGAGTAAGCAAAACTCTGTAAAAATGGCAATTTTGGTCACTGTGAGGGTTTAAAAAGTGGTTATTCAACATGAGGCCCGATCCAAATGACATTCTGAATCATTTTTGGTAGAGTGCAAAAAATCAATTTTCTGATGAAAAACGATGACCCCGGACCAGTCGAACGTTGAAAAAACTGGTCAATATTGATGAAATTTTAACATTTAATCTTTTGACTTTAAATGACAGTTGGATGTGAGTTATTACTTTTTCAACTAAAATAAGTGTGTTTAAAGTCATTTCTGTGCCTGAAATTGGTCAAAATTTGAAGCTTTTGAGTAAGCAAAACTCTGTAAAAATGGCAATTTTGGTCACTGTGAGGGTTTAAAAAGTGGTTATTCAACATGAGGCCCGATCCAAATGACATTCTGAATCATTTTTGGTAGAGTGCAAAAAATCAATTTTCTGATGAAAAACGATGACCCCGGACCAGTCGAACGTTGAAAAAATGGTCAATATTGATGAAATTTTAACATTTAATCTTTTGACTTTAAATGACGGTTGGATGTGAGTTATTACTTTTTCAACTAAAATAAGTGTGTTTAAAGTCATTTCTGTGCCTGAAATTGGTCAAAATTTGAAGCTTTTGAGTAAGCAAAACTCTGTAAAAATGGCAATTTTGGTCACTGTGAGGGTTTAAAAAGTGGTTATTCAACATGAGGCCCGATCCAAATGACATTTTGAATCATTTTTGGAAGAGTCCAAAAAATCCATTTTCTGATGAAAAACGATGACCCCGGACCAGTCGAACGTTGAAAAAATGGTCAATATTGATGAAATTTTAACATTTAATCTTTTGACTTTAAATGACGGTTGGATGTGAGTTATTAATTTTTCAACTAAAATTAGTGTGTTTAAAGTCATTTCTGTGCCTGAAATTGGTAAAAATTCGAAGATTTTGAGTAAGCAAATCTCTGTAAAAATGGCAATTTTGGTCACTGTGAGGGTTTAAAAAGTGGTTATTCAACATGAGGCCTGATCCAAATGACATTTTGAATCATTTTTGGTAGAGTCCAAAAAATCAATTTTCTGATGAAAAACGATGACCCGGACCAGTCGAACGTTGAAAAAATGGTCAATATTGATGAAATTTTAACATTTAATCTTTTGACTTTAAATGACGGTTGGATATGAATTATTACTTTTTCAACTAAAATAAGTGTGTTTAAAGTCATTTCTGTGCCTGAAATTGGTAAAAATTCGAAGATTTTGAGTAAGCAAATCTCTGTAAAAATGGCAATTTTGGTCACTGTGAGGGTTTAAAAAGTGGTTATTCAACATGAGGCCTGATCCAAATGACATTTTGAATCATTTTTGGTAGAGTCCAAAAAATCAATTTTCTGATGAAAAACGATGACCCGGACCAGTCGAACGTTGAAAAAATGGTCAATATTGATGAAATTTTAACATTTAATCTTTTGACTTTAAATGACGGTTGGATATGAATTATTACTTTTTCAACTAAAATAAGTGTGTTTAAAGTCATTTCTGTGCCTGAAATTGGTCAAATTTGAAGATTTTGAGTAAGCAAAACTCTGTAAAAATGGCAATTTTGGTCACTTTGAGGGTTTAAAAAGTGGTTATTCAACATGAGGCCCGATCCAAATGACAATTTGAATCATTTTTGGAAGAGTCCAAAAAATCCATTTTCTGATGAAAAACGATGACCCCGGACCAGTCGAACATTGAAAAAATGGTCAATATTGATGAAATTTTAACATTTAATCTTTTGACTTTAAATGACGGTTGGATGTGAGTTATTACTTTTTCAACTAAAATAAGTGTGTTTAAAGTCATTTCTGTGCCTGAAATTGGTCAAAATTGAAGATTTTGAGTAAGCAAAACTCTGTAAAAATTGCAATTTTGGTCACTGTGAGGGTTTAAAAAGTGGTTATTCAACATGAGGCCTGATCCAAATGACATTCTGAATCATTTTTGGTAGAGTGCAAAAAATCAATTTTCTGATGAAAAACGATGACCCCGGACCAGTCGAACGTTGAAAAAATGGTCAATATTGCTGAAATTTTAACATTAAATCTTTTGACTTTAAATGACGGTTGGATATGAATTATTACTTTTTCAACTAAAATAAGTGTGTTTAAAGTCATTTCTGTGCCTGAAATTGGTCAAAATTTGAAGCTTTTGAGTAAGCAAAACTCTGTAAAAATGGCAATTTTGGTCACTTTGAGGGTTTAAAAAGTGGTTATTCAACATGAGGCCCGATCCAAATGACAATTTGAATCATTTTTGGAAGAGTCCAAAAAATCCATTTTCTGATGAAAAACGATGACCCCGGACCAGTCGAACATTGAAAAAATGGTCAATATTGATGAAATTTTAACATTTAATCTTTTGACTTTAAATGACGGTTGGATGTGAGTTATTACTTTTTCAACTAAAATAAGTGTGTTTAAAGTCATTTCTGTGCCTGAAATTGGTCAAAATTGAAGATTTTGAGTAAGCAAAACTCTGTAAAAATGGCAATTTTGGTCACTGTGAGGGTTTAAAAAGTGGTTATTCAACATGAGGCCCGATCCAAATGACATTTTGAATCATTTTTGGTAGAGTCCAAAAAATCAATTTTCTGATGAAAAACGATGACCCCGGACCAGTCGAACGTTGAAAAAATGGTCAATATTGATGAAATTTTAACATTTAATCTTTTGACTTTAAATGACGGTTGGATATGAATTATTACTTTTTCAACTAAAACAAGTGTGTTTAAAGTCATTTCTGTGCCTGAAATTGGTCAAATTTGAAGCTTATGAGTAAGCAAAACTCTGTAAAAATGGCAATTTTGGTCACTGTGAGGGTTTAAAAAGTGGTTATTCAACATGAGGCCCGATCCAAATGACATTTTGAATCATTTTTGGAAGAGTCCAAAAAATCCATTTTCTGATGAAAAACGATGACCCCGGACCAGTCGAACGTTGAAAAAATGGTCAATATTGATGAAATTTTAACATTTAATCTTTTGACTTTAAATGACGGTTGGATGTGAGTTATTAATTTTTCAACTAAAATTAGTGTGTTTAAAGTCATTTCTGTGCCTGAAATTGGTAAAAATTCAAAGATTTTGAGTAAGCAAATCTCTGTAAAAATGGCAATTTTGGTCACTGTGAGGGTTTAAAAAGTGGTTATTCAACATGAGGCCTGATCCAAATGACATTTTGAATCATTTTTGGTAGAGTCCAAAAAATCAATTTTCTGATGAAAAACGATGACCCGGACCAGTCGAACGTTGAAAAAATGGTCAATATTGATGAAATTTTAACATTTAATCTTTTGACTTTAAATGACGGTTGGATATGAATTATTACTTTTTCAACTAAAATAAGTGTGTTTAAAGTCATTTCTGTGCCTGAAATTGGTCAAAATTGAAGATTTTGAGTAAGCAAAACTCTGTAAAAATGGCAATTTTGGTCACTGTGAGGGTTTAAAAAGTGGTTATTCAACATGAGGCCCGATCCAAATGACATTCTGAATCATTTTTGGTAGAGTGCAAAAAATCTATTTTCTGATGAAAAACGATGACCCCGGACCAGTCGAACGTTGAAAAAATGGTCAATATTGATGAAATTTTAACATTTAATCTTTTGACTTTAAATGACGGTTGGATATGAGTTATTAGTTTTTCAACTAAAATAAGTGTGTTTAAAGTCATTTCTGTGCCTGAAATTGGTCAAAATTTGAAGCTTTTGAGTAAGCAAAACTCTGTAAAAATGGCAATTTTGGTCACTGTGAGGGTTTAAAAAGTGGTTATTCAACATGAGGCCCGATCCAAATGACATTCTGAATCATTTTTGGTAGAGTGCAAAAAATCAATTTTCTGATGAAAAACGATGACCCCGGACCAGTCGAACGTTGAAAAAATGGTCAATATTGATGAAATTTTAACATTTAATCTTTTGACTTTAAATGACGGTTGGATGTGAGTTATTACTTTTTCAACTAAAATAAGTGTGTTTAAAGTCATTTCTGTGCCTGAAATTGGTCAAAATTTGAAGCTTTTGAGTAAGCAAAACTCTGTAAAAATGGCAATTTTGGTCACTTTGAGGGTTTAAAAAGTGGTTATTCAACATGAGGCCTATCCAAATGACAATTTGAATCATTTTTGGAAGAGTCCAAAAAATCCATTTTCTGAAAAAACGATGACCAGTCGAACATTGAAAAAATGGTCAATATGGATGAAATTTTAACATTTAATCTTTTGACTTTAAATGACAGTTGGATGTGAGTTATTACTTTTTCAACTAAAATAAGTGTGTTTAAAGTCATTTCTGTGCCTGAAATTGGTCAAATTTGAAGATTTTGAGTAAGCAAAACTCTGTAAAAATGGCAATTTTGGTCACTGTGAGGGTTTAAAAAGTGGTTATTCAACATGAGGCCCGATCCAAATGACATTTTGAATCATTTTTGGAAGAGTCCAAAAAATCAATTTTCTGATGAAAAACGATGACCCCGGACCAGTCGAACATTGAAAAAATGGTCAATATTGATGAAATTTTAACATTTAATCTTTTGACTTTAAATGACGGTTGGATGTGAGTTATTACTTTTTCAACTAAAATAAGTGTGTTTAAAGTCATTTCTTTGCCTGAAATTGGTCAAAATTGAAGATTTTGAGTAAGCAAAACTCTGTAAAAATGGCAATTTTGGTCACTGTGAGGGTTTAAAAAGGGGTTATTCAACATGAGGCCCGATCCAAATGACATTCTGAATCATTTTTGGTAGAGTGCAAAAAATCAATTTTCTGATGAAAAACGATGACCCCGGACCAGTCGAACGTTGAAAAAATGGTCAATATTGATGAAATTTTAACATTTAATCTTTTGACTTCAAATGACAGTTGGATGTGAGTTATTACTTTTTCAACTAAAATAAGTGTGTTTAAAGTCATTTCTGTGCCTGAAATTGGTCAAAATTTGAAGCTTTTGAGTAAGCAAAACTCTGTAAAAATGGCAATTTTGGTCACTTTGAGGGTTTAAAAAGTGGTTATTCAACATGAGGCCCGATCCAAATGACAATTTGAATCATTTTTGGAAGAGTCCAAAAAATCAATTTTCTGATGAAAAACGATGACCCCGGACCAGTCGAACATTGAAAAAATGGTCAATATTGATGAAATTTTAACATTTAATCTTTTGACTTTAAATGACGGTTGGATGTGAGTTATTACTTTTTCAACTAAAATAAGTGTGTTTAAAGTCATTTCTGTGCCTGAAATTGGTCAAAATTGAAGATTTTGAGTAAGCAAAACTCTGTAAAAATGGCAATTTTGGTCACTGTGAGGGTTTAAAAAGTGGTTATTCAACATGAGGCCCGATCCAAATGACATTCTGAATCATTTTTGGTAGAGTGCAAAAAATCAATTTTCTGATGAAAAACGATGACCCCGGACCAGTCGAACGTTGAAAAAATGGTCAATATTGATGAAATTTTAACATTTAATCTTTTGACTTTAAATGACGGTTGGATGTGAGCTATTACTTTTTCAACTAAAATAAGTGTGTTTAAAGTCATTTCTGTGCCTGAAATTGGTCAAAATTTGAAGCTTTTGAGTAAGCAAAACTCTGTAAAAATGGCAATTTTGGTCACTGTGAGGGTTTAAAAAGTGGTTATTCAACATGAGGCCCGATCCAAATGACATTCTGAATCATTTTTGGTAGAGTGCAAAAAATCAATTTTCTGATAAAAAACGATGACCCCGGACCAGTCGAACGTTGAAAAAATGGTCAATATTGATGAAATTTTAACATTTAATCTTTTGACTTTAAATGACGGTTGGATGTGAGTTATTAATTTTTCAACTAAAATTAGTGTGTTTAAAGTCATTTCTGTGCCTGAAATTGGTAAAAATTCGAAGATTTTGAGTAAGGAAATCTCTGTAAAAATGGCAATTTTGGTCACTGTGTGGGTTTAAAAAGTGGTTGTTCAACATGAGGCCTGATCCAAATGACATTTTGAATCATTTTTGGTAGAGTCCAAAAAATCAATTTTCTGATGAAAAACGATGACCCCGGACCAGTCGAACGTTGAAAAAATGGTCAATATTGATGAAATTTTAACATTTAATCTTTTGACTTTAAATGACGGTTGGATGTGAGTTATTAATTTTTCACCTAAATTAGTGTGTTTAAAGTCATTTCTGTGGCTGAAATTGGTAAAAATTCGAAGATTTTGAGTAAGCAAATCTCTGTAAAAATGGCAATTTTGGTCACTGTGAGGGTTTAAAAAGTGGTTATTCAACATGAGGCCTGATCCAAATGACATTTTGAATCATTTTTGGTAGAGTCCAAAAAATCAATTTTCTGATGAAAAACGATGACCCGGACCAGTTGAACGTTGAAAAAATGGTCAATATTGATGAAATTTTAACATTTAATCTTTTGACTTTAAATGACGGTTGGATATGAATTATTACTTTTTCAACTAAAATAAGTGTGTTTAAAGTCATTTCTGTGCCTGAAATTGGTAAAAATTCGAAGATTTTGAGTAAGCAAATCTATGTAAAAATGGCAATTTTGGTCACTGTGAGGGTTTAAAAAGTGGTTATTCAACATGAGGCCTGATCCAAATGACATTTTGAATCATTTTTGGTAGAGTCCAAAAAATCAATTTTCTGATGAAAAACGATGACCCGGACCAGTCGAACGTTGAAAAAATGGTCAATATTGATGAAATTTTAACATTTAATCTTTTGACTTTAAATGACGGTTGGATATGAATTATTACTTTTTCAACTAAAATAAGTGTGTTTAAAGTCATTTCTGTGCCTGAAATTGGTCAAATTTGAAGATTTTGAGTAAGCAAAACTCTGTAAAAATGGCAATTTTGGTCACTGTGAGGGTTTAAAAAGTGGTTATTCAACATGAGGCCCGATCCAAATGACATTTTGAATCCTTTTTGGAAGAGTCCAAAAAATCCATTTTCTGATGAAAAACGATGACCCCGGACCAGTCGAACGTTGAAAAAATGGTCAATATTGATGAAATTTTAACATTTAATCTTTTGACTTTAAATGACGGTTGGATGTGAGTTATTACTTTTTCAACTAAAATAAGTGTGTTTAAAGTCATTTCTGTGCCTGAAATTGGTCAAAATTTGAAGCTTTTGAGTAAGCAAAACTCTGTAAAAATGGCAATTTTGGTCACTTTGAGGGTTTAAAAAGTGGTTATTCAACATGAGGCCCGATCCAAATGACAATTTGAATCATTTTTGGAAGAGTCCAAAAAATCCATTTTCTGATGAAAAACGATGACCCCGGACCAGTCGAACATTGAAAAAATGGTCAATATTGATGAAATTTTAACATTTAATCTTTTGACTTTAAATGACGGTTGGATGTGAGTTATTACTTTTTCAACTAAAATAAGTGTGTTTAAAGTCATTTCTGTGCCTGAAATTGGTCAAAATTGAAGATTTTGAGTAAGCAAAACTCTGTAAAAATGGCAATTTTGGTCACTGTGAGGGTTTAAAAAGTGGTTATTCAACATGAGGCCCGATCCAAATGACATTCTGAATCATTTTTGGTAGAGTGCAAAAAATCAATTTTCTGATGAAAAACGATGACCCCGGACCAGTCGAACGTTGAAAAAATGGTCAATATTGCTGAAATTTTAACATTAAATCTTTTGACTTTAAATGACGGTTGGATATGAATTATTACTTTTTCAACTAAAATAAGTGTGTTTAAAGTCATTTCTGTGCCTGAAATTGGTCAAAATTTGAAGCTTTTGAGTAAGCAAAACTCTGTAAAAATGGCAATTTTGGTCACTTTGAGGGTTTAAAAAGTGGTTATTCAACATGAGGCCTATCCAAATGACAATTTGAATCATTTTTGGAAGAGTCCAAAAAATCCATTTTCTGATGAAAAACGATGACCAGTCGAACATTGAAAAAATGGTCAATATGGATGAAATTTTAACATTTAATCTTTTGACTTTAAATGACGGTTGGATGTGAGTTATTACTTTTTCAACTAAAATAAGTGTGTTTAAAGTCATTTCTGTGCCTGAAATTGGTCAAATTTGAAGATTTTGAGTAAGCAAAACTCTGTAAAAATGGCAATTTTGGTCACTGTGAGGGTTTAAAAAGTGGTTATTCAACATGAGGCCCGATCCAAATGACATTTTGAATCATTTTTGGAAGAGTCCAAAAAATCCATTTTCTGATGAAAAACGATGACCCCGGACCAGTCGAACATTGAAAAAATGGTCAATATTGATGAAATTTTAACATTTAATCTTTTGACTTTAAATGACGGTTGGATGTGAGTTATTACTTTTTCAACTAAAATAAGTGTGTTTAAAGTCATTTCTTTGCCTGAAATTGGTCAAAATTGAAGATTTTGAGTAAGCAAAACTCTGTAAAAATGGCAATTTTGGTCACTGTGAGGGTTTAAAAAGTGGTTATTCAACATGAGGCCCGATCCAAATGACATTCTGAATCATTTTTGGTAGAGTGCAAAAAATCAATTTTCTGATGAAAAACGATGACCCCGGACCAGTCGAACGTTGAAAAAATTGGTCAATATTGATGAAATTTTAACATTTAATCTTTTGACTTCAAATGACGGTTGGATGTGAGTTATTACTTTTTCAACTAAAATAAGTGTGTTTAAAGTCATTTCTGTGCCTGAAATTGGTCAAAATTTGAAGCTTTTGAGTAAGCAAAACTCTGTAAAAATGGCAATTTTGGTCACTTTGAGGGTTTAAAAAGTGGTTATTCAACATGAGGCCCGATCCAAATGACATTCTGAATCATTTTTGGTAGAGTGCAAAAAATCAATTTTCTGATGAAAAACGATGACCCCGGACCAGTCGAACGTTGAAAAAATGGTCAATATTGATGAAATTTTAACATTTAATCTTTTGACTTTAAATGACGGTTGGATGTGAGTTATTACTTTTTCAACTAAAATAAGTGTGTTTAAAGTCATTTCTGTGCCTGAAATTGGTCAAAATTTGAAGCTTTTGAGTAAGCAAAACTCTGTAAAAATGGCAATTTTGGTCACTGTGAGGGTTTAAAAAGTGGTTATTCAACATGAGGCCCGATCCAAATGATATTCTGAATCATTTTTGGTAGAGTGCAAAAAATCAATTTTCTGATGAAAAACGATGACCCCGGACCAGTCGAACGTTGAAAAAATGGTCAATATTGATGAAGTTTTAACATTTAATCTTTTGACTTTAAATGACGGTTGGATGTGAGTTATTACTTTTTCAACTAAAATAAGTGTGTTTAAAGTCATTTCTGTGCCTGAAATTGGTCAAAATTTGAAGCTTTTGAGTAAGCAAAACTCTGTAAAAATGGCAATTTTGGTCACTTTGAGGGTTTAAAAAGTGGTTATTCAACATGAGGCCCGATCCAAATGACAATTTGAATCATTTTTGGAAGAGTCCAAAAAATCCATTTTCTGATGAAAAACGATGACCCCGGACCAGTCGAACATTGAAAAAATGGTCAATATTGATGAAATTTTAACATTTAATCTTTTGACTTTAAATGACGGTTGGATGTGAGTTATTACTTTTTCAACTAAAATAAGTGTGTTTAAAGTCATTTCTGTGCCTGAAATTGGTCAAAATTGAAGATTTTGAGTAAGCAAAACTCTGTAAAAATGGCAATTTTGGTCACTGTGAGGGTTTAAAAAGTGGTTATTCAACATGAGGCCTGATCCAAATGACATTCTGAATCATTTTTGGTAGAGTGCAAAAAATCAATTTTCTGATGAAAAACGATGACCCCGGACCAGTCGAACGTTGAAAAAATGGTCAATATTGATGAAATTTTAACATTTAATCTTTTGACTTTAAATGACGGTTGGATGTGAGTTATTACTTTTTCAACTAAAATAAGTGTGTTTAAAGTCATTTCTGTGCCTGAAATTGGTCAAAATTTGAAGCTTTTGAGTAAGCAAAACTCTGTAAAAATGGCAATTTTGGTCACTGTGAGGGTTTAAAAAGTGGTTATTCAACATGAGGCCCGATCCAAATGACATTTTGAATCATTTTTGGTAGAGTGCAAAAAATCAATTTTCTGATGAAAAACGATGACCCCGGACCAGTCGAACGTTGAAAAAATGGTCAATATTGCTGAAATTTTAACATTTAATCTTTTGACTTAAAATGACGGTTGGATGTGAGTTATTACTTTTTCAACCAAAATAAGTGTGTTTAAAGTCATTTCTGTGCCTGAAATTGGTCAAAATTTGAAGATTTTGAGTAAGCAAAACTCTGTAAAAATGGCAATTTTGGTCACTGTGAGGGTTTAAAAAGTGGTTATTCAACATGAGGCCCGATCCAAATGACATTCTGAATCATTTTTGGTAGAGTGCAAAAAATCAATTTTCTGATGAAAAACGATGACCCCGGACCAGTCGAACATTGAAAAAATGGTCAATATTGATGAAATTTTAACATTTAATCTTTTGACTTTAAATGACGGTTGGATGTGAGTTATTACTTTTTCAACTAAAATAAGTGTGTTTAAAGTCATTTCTGTGCCTGAAATTGGTCAAAATTTGAAGCTTTTGAGTAAGCAAAACTCTGTAAAAATGGCAATTTTGGTCACTGTGAGGGTTTAAAAAGTGGTTATTCAACATGAGGCCCGATCCAAATGACATTTTGAATCCTTTTTGGAAGAGTCCAAAAAATCCATTTTCTGATGAAAAACGATGACCCCGGACCAGTCGAACGTTGAAAAAATGGTCAATATTGATGAAATTTTAACATTTAATCTTTTGACTTTAAATGACGGTTGGATGTGAGTTATTACTTTTTCAACTAAAATAAGTGTGTTTAAAGTCATTTCTGTGCCTGAAATTGGTCAAAATTTGAAGCTTTTGAGTAAGCAAAACTCTGTAAAAATGGCAATTTTGGTCACTTTGAGGGTTTAAAAAGTGGTTATTCAACATGAGGCCCGATCCAAATGACAATTTGAATCATTTTTGGAAGAGTCCAAAAAATCCATTTTCTGATGAAAAACGATGACCCCGGACCAGTCGAACATTGAAAAAATGGTCAATATTGATGAAATTTTAACATTTAATCTTTTGACTTTAAATGACGGTTGGATGTGAGTTATTACTTTTTCAACTAAAATAAGTGTGTTTAAAGTCATTTCTGTGCCTGAAATTGGTCAAAATTGAAGATTTTGAGTAAGCAAAACTCTGTAAAAATGGCAATTTTGGTCACTGTGAGGGTTTAAAAAGTGGTTATTCAACATGAGGCCCGATCCAAATGACATTCTGAATCATTTTTGGTAGAGTGCAAAAAATCAATTTTCTGATGAAAAACGATGACCCCGGACCAGTCGAACGTTGAAAAAATGGTCAATATTGCTGAAATTTTAACATTAAACCTTTTGACTTTAAATGACGGTTGGATATGAATTATTACTTTTTCAACTAAAATAAGTGTGTTTAAAGTCATTTCTGTGCCTGAAATTGGTCAAAATTTGAAGCTTTTGAGTAAGCAAAACTCTGTAAAAATGGCAATTTTGGTCACTTTGAGGGTTTAAAAAGTGGTTATTCAACATGAGGCCCGATCCAAATGACAATTTGAATCATTTTTGGAAGAGTCCAAAAAATCCATTTTCTGATGAAAAACGATGACCCCGGACCAGTCGAACATTGAAAAAATGGTCAATATTGATGAAATTTTAACATTTAATCTTTTGACTTTAAATGACGGTTGGATGTGAGTTATTACTTTTTCAACTAAAATAAGTGTGTTTAAAGTCATTTCTGTGCCTGAAATTGGTCAAAATTGAAGATTTTGAGTAAGCAAAACTCTGTAAAAATGGCAATTTTGGTCACTGTGAGGGTTTAAAAAGTGGTTATTCAACATGAGGCCCGATCCAAATGACATTTTGAATCATTTTTGGTAGAGTCCAAAAAATCAATTTTCTGATGAAAAACGATGACCCCGGACCAGTCGAACGTTGAAAAAATGGTCAATATTGATGAAATTTTAACATTTAATCTTTTGACTTTAAATGACGGTTGGATATGAATTATTACTTTTTCAACTAAAACAAGTGTGTTTAAAGTCATTTCTGTGCCTGAAATTGGTCAAATTTGAAGCTTATGAGTAAGCAAAACTCTGTAAAAATGGCAATTTTGGTCACTGTGAGGGTTTAAAAAGTGGTTATTCAACATGAGGCCCGATCCAAATGACATTTTGAATCATTTTTGGAAGAGTCCAAAAAATCCATTTTCTGATGAAAAACGATGACCCCGGACCAGTCGAACGTTGAAAAAATGGTCAATATTGATGAAATTTTAACATTTAATCTTTTGACTTTAAATGACGGTTGGATGTGAGTTATTAATTTTTCAACTAAAATTAGTGTGTTTAAAGTCATTTCTGTGCCTGAAATTGGTAAAAATTCTAAGATTTTGAGTAAGCAAATCTCTGTAAAAATGGCAATTTTGGTCACTGTGAGGGTTTAAAAAGTGGTTATTCAACATGAGGCCTGATCCAAATGACATTTTGAATCATTTTTGGTAGAGTCCAAAAAATCAATTTTCTGATGAAAAACGATGACCCGGACCAGTCGAACGTTGAAAAAATGGTCAATATTGATGAAATTTTAACATTTAATCTTTTGACTTTAAATGACGGTTGGATATGAATTATTACTTTTTCAACTAAAATAAGTGTGTTTAAAGTCATTTCTGTGCCTGAAATTGGTCAAAATTGAAGATTTTGAGTAAGCAAAACTCTGTAAAAATGGCAATTTTGGTCACTGTGAGGGTTTAAAAAGTGGTTATTCAACATGAGGCCCGATCCAAATGACATTCTGAATCATTTTTGGTAGAGTGCAAAAAATCAATTTTCTGATGAAAAACGATGACCCCGGACCAGTCGAACGTTGAAAAAATGGTCAATATTGATGAAATTTTAACATTTAATCTTTTGACTTTAAATGACGGTTGGATATGAGTTATTAGTTTTTCAACTAAAATAAGTGTGTTTAAAGTAATTTCTGTGCCTGAAATTGGTCAAAATTGAAGATTTTGAGTAAGCAAAACTCTGTAAAAATGGCAATTTTGGTCACTGTGAGGGTTTAAAAAGTGGTTATTCAACATGAGGCCCGATCCAAATGACATTTTGAATCATTTTTGGTAGAGTCCAAAAAATCAATTTTCTGATGAAAAACGATGACCCCGGACCAGTCGAACGTTGAAAAAATGGTCAATATTGATGAAATTTTAACATTTAATCTTTTGACTTTAAATGACGGTTGGATATGAATTATTACCTTTTCAACTAAAACAAGTGTGTTTAAAGTCATTTCTGTGCCTGAAATTGGTCAAATTTGAAGCTTATGAGTAAGCAAAACTCTGTAAAAATGGCAATTTTGGTCACTGTGAGGGTTTAAAAAGTGGTTATTCAACATGAGGCCCGATCCAAATGACATTTTGAATCATTTTGGAAGAGTCCAAAAAATCCATTTTCTGATGAAAAACGATGACCCCGGACCAGTCGAACGTTGAAAAAATGGTCAATATTGATGAAATTTTAACATTTAATCTTTTGACTTTAAATGACGGTTGGATGTGAGTTATTAATTTTTCAACTAAAATTAGTGTGTTTAAAGTCATTTCTGTGCCTGAAATTGGTAAAAATTCGAAGATTTTGAGTAAGCAAATCTCTGTAAAAATGGCAATTTTGGTCACTGTGAGGGTTTAAAAAGTGGTTATTCAACATGAGGCCTGATCCAAATGACATTTTGAATCATTTTTGGTAGAGTCCAAAAAATCAATTTTCTGATGAAAAACGATGACCCGGACCAGTCGAACGTTGAAAAAATGGTCAATATTGATGAGATTTTAACATTTAATCTTTTGACTTTAAATGACGGTTGGATATGAATTATTACTTTTTCAACTAAAATAAGTGTGTTTAAAGTCATTTCTGTGCCTGAAATTGGTCAAAATTGAAGATTTTGAGTAAGCAAAACTCTGTAAAAATGGCAATTTTGGTCACTGTGAGGGTTTAAAAAGTGGTTATTCAACATGAGGCCCGATCCAAATGACATTCTGAATCATTTTTGGTAGAGTGCAAAAAATTAATTTTCTGATGAAAAACGATGACCCCGGACCAGTCGAACGTTGAAAAAATGGTCAATATTGATGAAATTTTAACATTTAATCTTTTGACTTTAAATGACGGTTGGATATGAGTTATTAGTTTTTCAACTAAAATAAGTGTGTTTAAAGTCATTTCTGTGCCTGAAATTGGTCAAAATTTGAAGCTTTTGAGTAAGCAAAACTCTGTAAAAATGGCAATTTTGGTCACTTTGAGGGTTTAAAAAGTGGTTATTCAACATGAGGCCCGATCCAAATGACAATTTGAATCATTTTTGGAAGAGTCCAAAAAATCCATTTTCTGATGAAAAACGATGACCCCGGACCAGTCGAACATTGAAAAAATGGTCAATATTGATGAAATTTTAACATTTAATCTTTTGACTTTAAATGACGGTTGGATGTGAGTTATTACTTTTTCAACTAAAATAAGTGTGTTTAAAGTCATTTCTGTGCCTGAAATTGGTCAAAATTGAAGATTTTGAGTAAGCAAAACTCTGTAAAAATGGCAATTTTGGTCACTGTGAGGGTTTAAAAAGTGGTTATTCAACATGAGGCCCGATCCAAATGACATTTTGAATCATTTTTGGTAGAGTCCAAAAAATCAATTTTCTGATGAAAAACGATGACCCCGGACCAGTCGAACGTTGAAAAAATGGTCAATATTGATGAAATTTTAACATTAATCTTTTGACTTTAAATGACGGTTGGATATGAAATATTACTTTTTCAACTAAAACAAGTGTGTTTAAAGTCATTTCTGTGCCTGAAATTGGTCAAATTTGAAGCTTATGAGTAAGCAAAACTCTGTAAAAATGGCAATTTTGGTCACTGTGAGGGTTTAAAAAGTGGTTATTCAACATGAGGCCCGATCCAAATAACATTTTGAATCATTTTTGGAAGAGTCCAAAAAAATCCATTTTCTGATGAAAAACGATGACCCCGGACCAGTCGAACGTTGAAAAAATGGTCAATATTGATGAAATTTTAACATTTAATCTTTTGACTTTAAATGACGGTTGGATGTGAGTTATTAATTTTTCATCTAAAATTAGTGTGTTTAAAGTCATTTCTGTGCCTGAAATTGGTAAAAATTCGAAGATTTTGAGTAAGCAAATCTCGTAAAAATGGCAATTTTGGTCACTGTGAGGGTTTAAAAAGTGGTTATTCAACATGAGGCCTGATCCAAATGACATTTTGAATCATTTTTGGTAGAGTCCAAAAAATCAATTTTCTGATGAAAAACGATGACCCGGACCAGTCGAACGTTGAAAAAATGGTCAATATTGATGAAATTTTAACATTTAATCTTTTGACTTTAAATGACGGTTGGATATGAATTATTACTTTTTCAACTAAAATAAGTGTGTTTAAAGTCATTTCTGTGCCTGAAATTGGTCAAAATTGAAGCTTTTGAGTAAGCAAAACTCTGTAAAAATGGCAATTTTGGTCACTTTGAGGGTTTAAAAAGTGGTTATTCAACATGAGGCCTATCCAAATGACAATTTGAATCATTTTTGGAAGAGTCCAAAAAATCCATTTTCTGATGAAAAACGATGACCCCGGACCAGTCGAACATTGAAAAAATGGTCAATATGGATGAAATTTTAACATTTAATCTTTTGACTTTAAATGACGGTTGGATGTGAGTTATTACTTTTTCAACTAAAATAAGTGTGTTTAAAGTCATTTCTGTGCCTGAAATTGGTCAAAATTGAAGATTTTGAGTAAGCAAAACTCTGTAAAAATGGCAATTTTGGTCACTGTGAGGGTTTAAAAAGTGGTTATTCAACATGAGGCCCGATCCAAATGACATTCTGAATCATTTTTGGTAGAGTGCAAAAAATCAATTTTCTGATGAAAAACGATGACCCCGGACCAGTCGAACGTTGAAAAAATGGTCAATATTGCTGAAATTTTAACATTTAATCTTTTGACTTTAAATGACGGTTGGATATGAATTATTACTTTTTCAACTAAAATAAGTGTGTTTAAAGTCATTTCTGTGCCTGAAATTGGTCAAAATTTGAAGCTTTTGAGTAAGCAAAACTCTGTAAAAATGGCAATTTTGGTCACTTTGAGGGTTTAAAAAGTGGTTATTCAACATGAGGCCCGATCCAAATGACAATTTGAATCATTTTTGGAAGAGTCCAAAAAATCCATTTTCTGATGAAAAACGATGACCCCGGACCAGTCGAACATTGAAAAAATGGTCAATATTGATGAAATTTTAACATTTAATCTTTTGACTTTAAATGACGGTTGGATGTGAGTTATTACTTTTTCAACTAAAATAAGTGTGTTTAAAGTCATTTCTGTGCCTGAAATTGGTCAAAATTGAAGATTTTGAGTAAGCAAAACTCTGTAAAAATGGCAATTTTGGTCACTGTGAGGGTTTAAAAAGTGGTTATTCAACATGAGGCCCGATCCAAATGACATTTTGAATCATTTTTGGTAGAGTCCAAAAAATCAATTTTCTGATGAAAAACGATGACCCCGAACCAGTCGAACGTTGAAAAAATGGTCAATATTGATTAAATTTTAACATTTAATCTTTTGACTTTAAATGACGGTTGGATATGAATTATTACTTTTTCAACTAAAATAAGTGTGTTTAAAGTCATTTCTGTGCCTGAAATTGGTCAAAATTTGAAGCTTTTGAGTAAGCAAAACTCTGTAAAAATGGCAATTTTGGTCACTTTGAGGGTTTAAAAAGTGGTTATTCAACATGAGGCCCGATCCAAATGACAATTTGAATCATTTTTGGAAGAGTCCAAAAAATCCATTTTCTGATGAAAAACGATGACCCCGGACCAGTCGAACATTGAAAAAATGGTCAATATTGATGAAATTTTAACATTTAATCTTTTGACTTTAAATGACGGTTGGATGTGAGTTATTACTTTTTCAACTAAAATAAGTGTGTTTAAAGTCATTTCTGTGCCTGAAATTGGTCAAAATTGAAGATTTTGAGTAAGCAAAACTCTGTAAAAATGGCAATTTTGGTCACTGTGAGGGTTTAAAAAGTGGTTATTCAACATGAGGCCCGATCCAAATGACATTTTGAATCATTTTTGGTAGAGTCCAAAAAATCAATTTTCTGATGAAAAACGATGACCCCGGACCAGTCGAACGTTGAAAAAATGGTCAATATTGATTAAATTTTAACATTTAATCTTTTGACTTTAAATGACGGTTGGATATGAATTATTACTTTTTCAACTAAAATAAGTGTGTTTAAAGTCATTTCTGTGCCTGAAATTGGTCAAATTTGAAGCTTATGAGTAAGCAAAACTCTGTAAAAATGGCAATTTTGGTCACTGTGAGGGTTTAAAAATTGGTTATTCAACATGAGGCCCGATCCAAATGACATTTTGAATCATTTTTGGAAGAGTCCAAAAAATCCATTTTCTGATGAAAAACGATGACCCCGGACCAGTCGAACGTTGAAAAAATGGTCAATATTGATGAAATTTTAACATTTAATCTTTTGACTTTAAATGAAGGTTGGATGTGAGTTATTAATTTTTCAACTAAAATTAGTGTGTTTAAAGTCATTTCTGTGCCTGAAATTGGTAAAAATTCGAAGATTTTGAGTAAGCAAATCTCTGTAAAAATGGCAATTTTGGTCACTGTGAGGGTTTAAAAAGTGGTTATTCAACATGAGGCCTGAACCAAATGACATTTTGAATCATTTTTGGTAGAGTCCAAAAAATCAATTTTCTGATGAAAAACGATGACCCGGACCAGTCGAACGTTGAAAAAATGGTCAATATTGATGACATTTTAACATTTAATCTTTTGACTTTAAATGACGGTTGGATATGAATTATTACTATTTCAACTAAAATAAGTGTGTTTAAAGTCATTTCTGTGCCTGAAATTGGTCAAATTTGAAGATTTTGAGTAAGCAAAACTCTGTAAAAATGGCAATTTTGGTCACTGTGAGGGTTTAAAAAGGTGTTATTCAACATGAGGCCCGATCCAAATGACATTCTGAATCATTTTTGGTAGAGTGCAAAAAATCAATTTTCTGATGAAAAACGATGACCCCGGACCAGTCGAACGTTGAAAAAATGGTCAATATTGATGAAATTTTAACATTTAATCTTTTGACTTTAAATGACGGTTGGATATGAATTATTAGTTTTTCAACTAAAATAAGTGTGTTTAAAGTCATTTCTGTGCCTGAAATTGGTCAAAATTTGAAGCTTTTGAGTAAGCAAAACTCTGTAAAAATGGCAATTTTGGTCACTTTGAGGGTTTAAAAAGTGGTTATTCAACATGAGGCCCGATCCAAATGACAATTTGAATCATTTTTGGAAGAGTCCAAAAAATCCATTTTCTGATGAAAAACGATGACCCCGGACCAGTCGAACATTGAAAAAATGGTCAATATTGATGAAATTTTAACATTTAATCTTTTGACTTTAAATGACGGTTGGATGTGAGTTATTACTTTTTCAACTAAAATAAGTGTGTTTAAAGTCATTTCTGTGCCTGAAATTGGTCAAAATTGAAGATTTTGAGTAAGCAAAACTCTGTAAAAATGGCAATTTTGGTCACTGTGAGGGTTTAAAAAGTGGTTATTCAACATGAGGCCCGATCCAAATGACATTTTGAATCATTTTTGGTAGAGTCCAAAAAATCAATTTTCTGATGAAAAACGATGACCCCGGACCAGTCGAACGTTGAAAAAATGGTGAATATTGATGAAATTTTAACATTTAATCTTTTGACTTTAAATGACGGTTGGATATGAATTATTACTTTTTCAACTAAAACAAGTGTGTTTAAAGTCATTTCTGTGCCTGAAATTGGTCAAATTTGAAGCTTATGAGTAAGCAAAACTCTGTAAAAATGGCAATTTTGGTCACTGTGAGGGTTTAAAAAGTGGTTATTCAACATGAGGCCCGATCCAAATGACATTTTGAATCATTTTTGGAAGAGTCCAAAAAATCCATTTTCTGATGAAAAACGATGACCCCGGACCAGTCGAACGTTGAAAAAATGGTCAATATTGATGAAATTTTAACATTTAATCTTTTGACTTTAAATGACGGTTGGATGTGAGTTATTAATTTTTCAACTAAAATTAGTGTGTTTAAAGTCATTTCTGTGCCTGAAATTGGTAAAAATTCGAAGATTTTGAGTAAGCAAATCTCTGTAAAAATGGCAATTTTGGTCACTGTGAGGGTTTAAAAAGTGGTTATTCAACATGAGGCCTGATCCAAATGACATTTTGAATCATTTTTGGTAGAGTCCAAAAAATCAATTTTCTGATGAAAAACGATGACCCGGACCAGTCGAACGTTGAAAAAATGGTCAATATTGATGAAATTTTAACATTTAATCTTTTGACTTTAAATGACGGTTGGATATGAATTATTACTTTTTCAACTAAAATAAGTGTGTTTAAAGTCATTTCTGTGCCTGAAATTGGTCAAAATTGAAGATTTTGAGTAAGCAAAACTCTGTAAAAATGGCAATTTTGGTCACTGTGAGGGTTTAAAAAGTGGTTATTCAACATGAGGCCCGATCCAAATGACATTCTGAATCATTTTTGGTAGAGTGCAAAAAATCAATTTTCTGATGAAAAACGATGACCCCGGACCAGTCGAACGTTGAAAAAATGGTCAATATTGATGAAATTTTAACATTTAATCTTTTGACTTTAAATGACGGTTGGATATGAGTTATTAGTTTTTCAACTAAAATAACTGTGTTTAAAGTCATTTCTGTGCCTGAAATTGGTCAAAATTTGAAGCTTTTGAGTAAGCAAAACTCTGTAAAAATGGCAATTTTGGTCACTGTGAGGGTTTAAAAAGTGGTTATTCAACATGAGGCCCGATCCAAATGACATTCTGAATCATTTTTGGTAGAGTGCAAAAAATCAATTTTCTGATGAAAAACGATGACCCCGGACCAGTCGAACGTTGAAAAAATGGTCAATATTGATGAAATTTTAACATTTAATCTTTTGACTTTAAATGACGGTTGGATGTGAGTTATTACTTTTTCAACTAAAATAAGTGTGTTTAAAGTCATTTCTGTGCCTGAAATTGGTCAAAATTTGAAGCTTTTGAGTAAGCAAAACTCTGTAAAAATGGCAATTTTGGTCACTTTGAGGGTTTAAAAAGTGGTTATTCAACATGAGGCCTATCCAAATGACAATTTGAACCATTTTTGGAAGAGTCCAAAAAATCCATTTTCTGATGAAAAACGATGACCCCGGACCAGTCGAACATTGAAAAAATGGTCAATATGGATGAAATTTTAACATTTAATCTTTTGACTTTAAATGACGGTTGGATATGAATTATTACTTTTTCAACTAAAATAAGTGTGTTTAAAGTCATTTCTGTGCCTGAAATTGGTCAAAATTGAAGATTTTGAGTAAGCAAAACTCTGTAAAAATGGCAATTTTGGTCACTGTGAGGGTTTAAAAAGTGGTTATTCAACATGAGGCCCGATCCAAATGACATTCTGAATCATTTTTGGTAGAGTGCAAAAAATCAATTTTCTGATGAAAAACGATGACCCCGGACCAGTCGAACGTTGAAAAAATGGTCAATATTGCTGAAATTTTAACATTTAATCTTTTGACTTTAAATGACGGTTGGATATGAATTATTACTTTTTCAACTAAAATAAGTGTGTTTAAAGTCATTTCTGTGCCTGAAATTGGTCAAAATTTGAAGCTTTTGAGTAAGCAAAACTCTGTAAAAATGGCAATTTTGGTCACTTTGAGGGTTTAAAAAGTGGTTATTCAACATGAGGCCCGATCCAAATGACAATTTGAATCATTTTTGGAAGAGTCCAAAAAATCCATTTTCTGATGAAAAACGATGACCCCGGACCAGTCGAACATTGAAAAAATGGTCAATATTGATGAAATTTTAACATTTAATCTTTTGACTTTAAATGACGGTTGGATGTGAGTTATTACTTTTTCAACTAAAATAAGTGTGTTTAAAGTCATTTCTGTGCCTGAAATTGGTCAAAATTGAAGATTTTGAGTAAGCAAAACTCTGTAAAAATGGCAATTTTGGTCACTGTGAGGGTTTAAAAATTGGTTATTCAACATGAGGCCCGATCCAAATGACATTTTGAATCATTTTTGGAAGAGTCCAAAAAATCAATTTTCTGATGAAAAACGATGACCCCGGACCAGTCGAACGTTGAAAAAATGGTCAATATTGATGAAATTTTAACATTTAATCTTTTGACTTTAAATGAAGGTTGGATGTGAGTTATTAATTTTTCAACTAAAATTAGTGTGTTTAAAGTCATTTCTGTGCCTGAAATTGGTAAAAATTCGAAGATTTTGAGTAAGCAAATCTCTGTAAAAATGGCAATTTTGGTCACTGTGAGGGTTTAAAAAGTGGTTATTCAACATGAGGCCTGATCCAAATGACATTTTGAATCATTTTTGGTAGAGTCCAAAAAATCAATTTTCTGATGAAAAACGATGACCCGGACCAGTCGAACGTTGAAAAAATGGTCAATATTGATGAAATTTTAACATTTAATCTTTTGACTTTAAATGACGGTTGGATATGAATTATTACTATTTCAACTAAAATAAGTGTGTTTAAAGTCATTTCTGTGCCTGAAATTGGTCAAATTTGAAGATTTTGAGTAAGCAAAACTCTGTAAAAATGGCAATTTTGGTCACTGTGAGGGTTTAAAAAGTGGTTATTCAACATGAGGCCCGATCCAAATGACATTTTGAATCATTTTTGGTAGAGTCCAAAAAATCAATTTTCTGATGAAAAACGATGACCCCGGACCAGTCGAACGTTGAAAAAATGGTCAATATTGATGAAATTTTAACATTTAATCTTTTGACTTTAAATGACGGTTGGATGTGAGTTATTAATTTTTCAACTAAAATTAGTGTGTTTAAAGTCATTTCTTTGCCTGAAATTGGTAAAAATTCGAAGATTTTGAGTAAGCAAATCTCTGTAAAAATGGCAATTTTGGTCACTGTGAGGGTTTAAAAAGTGGTTATTCAACATGAGGCCTGATCCAAATGACATTTTGAATCATTTTTGGTAGAGTCCAAAAAATCAATTTTCTGATGAAAAACGATGACCCGGACCAGTCGAACGTTGAAAAAATGGTCAATATTGATGAAATTTTAACATTTAATCTTTTGACTTTAAATGACGGTTGGATATGAATTATTACTATTTCAACTAAAATAAGTGTGTTTAAAGTCATTTCTGTGCCTGAAATTGGTCAAATTTGAAGATTTTGAGTAAGCAAAACTCTGTAAAAATGGCAATTTTGGTCACTGTGAGGGTTTAAAAAGTGGTTATTCAACATGAGGCCCGATCCAAATGACAATTTGAATCATTTTTGGAAGAGTCCAAAAAATCAATTTTCTGATGAAAAACGATGACCCCGGACCAGTCGAACGTTGAAAAAATGGTCAATATTGATGAAATTTTAACATTTAATCTTTTGACTTTAAATGACGGTTGGATGTGAGTTATTACTTTTTCAACTAAAATAAGTGTGTTTAAAGTCATTTCTTTGCCTGAAATTGGTCAAAATTGAAGATTTTGAGTAAGCAAAACTCTGTAAAAATGGCAATTTTGGTCACTGTGAGGGTTTAAAAAGTGGTTATTCAACATGAGGCCCGATCCAAATGACATTCTGAATCATTTTTGGTAGAGTGCAAAAAATCAATTTTCTGATGAAAAACGATGACCCCGGACCAGTCGAACGTTGAAAAAATGGTCAATATTGATGACATTTTAACATTTAATCTTTTGACTTTAAATGACAGTTGGATGTGAGTTATTACTTTTTCAACTAAAATAAGTGTGTTTAAAGTCATTTCTGTGCCTGAAATTGGTCAAAATTTGAAGCTTTTGAGTAAGCAAAACTCTGTAAAAATGGCAATTTTGGTCACTTTGAGGGTTTAAAAAGTGGTTATTCAACATGAGGCCCGATCCAAATGACAATTTGAATCATTTTTGGAAGAGTCCAAAAAATCAATTTTCTGATGAAAAACGATGACCCCGGACCAGTCGAACATTGAAAAAATGGTCAATATTGATGAAATTTTAACATTTAATCTTTTGACTTTAAATGACGGTTGGATCTGAGTTATTACTTTTTCAACTAAAATAAGTGTGTTTAAAGTCATTTCTGTGCCTGAAATTGGTCAAAATTGAAGATTTTGAGTAAGCAAAACTCTGTAAAAATGGCAATTTTGGTCACTGTGAGGGTTTAAAAAGTGGTTATTCAACATGAGGCCCGATCCAAATGACATTCTGAATCATTTTTGGTAGAGTGCAAAAAATCAATTTTCTGATGAAAAACGATGACCCCGGACCAGTCGAACGTTGAAAAAATGGTCAATATTGATGAAATTTTAACATTTAATCTTTTGACTTTAAATGACGGTTGGATGTGAGTTATTACTTTTTCAACTAAAATAAGTGTGTTTAAAGTCATTTCTGTGCCTGAAATTGGTCAAAATTTGAAGCTTTTGAGTAAGCAAAACTCTGTAAAAATGGCAATTTTGGTCACTGTGAGGGTTTAAAAAGTGGTAATTCAACATGAGGCCCGATCCAAATGACATTTTGAATCATTTTTGGTAGAGTGCAAAAAATCAATTTTCTGATGAAAAACGATGACCCCGGACCAGTCGAACGTTGAAAAAATGGTCAATATTGCTGAAATTTTAACATTTAATCTTTTGACTTTAAATGACGGTTGGATGTGAGTTATTACTTTTTCAACTAAAATAAGTGTGTTTAAAGTCATTTCTGTGCCTGAAATTGGTCAAAATTTGTAGCTTTTGAGTAAGCAAAACTCTGTAAAAATGGCAATTTTGGTCACTGTGAGGGTTTAAAAAGTGGTTATTCAACATGAGGCCCGATCCAAATGACATTCTGAATCATTTTTGGTAGAGTGCAAAAAATCAATTTTCTGATGAAAAACGATGACCCCGGACCAGTCGAACGTTGAAAAAATGGTCAATGTTGATGAAATTTTAACATTTAATCTTTTGACTTTAAATGACGGTTGGATGTGAGTTATTACTTTTTCAACTAAAATAAGTGTGTTTAAAGTCATTTCTGTGCCTGAAATTGGTCAAAATTTGAAGCTTTTGAGTTAGCAAAACTCTGTAAAAATGGCAATTTTGGTCACTTTGAGGGTTTAAAAAGTGGTTATTCAACATGAGGCCCGATCCAAATGACAATTTGAATCATTTTTGGAAGAGTCCAAAAAATCCATTTTCTGATGAAAAACGATGACCCCGGACCAGTCGAACATTGAAAAAATGGTCAATATTGATGAAATTTTAACATTTAATCTTTTGACTTTAAATGACGGTTGGATGTGAGTTATTACTTTTTCAACTAAAATAAGTGTGTTTAAAGTCATTTCTGTGCCTGAAATTGGTCAAAATTGAAGATTTTGAGTAAGCAAAACTCTGTAAAAATGGCAATTTTGGTCACTGTGAGGGTTTAAAAAGTGGTTATTCAACATGAGGCCCGATCCAAATGACATTCTGAATCATTTTTGGTAGAGTGCAAAAAATCTATTTTCTGATGAAAAACGATGACCCCGGACCAGTCGAACGTTGAAAAAATGGTCAATATTGCTGAAATTTTAACATTAAATCTTTTGACTTTAAATGACGGTTGGATATGAATTATTACTTTTTCAACTAAAATAAGTGTGTTTAAAGTCATTTCTGTGCCTGAAATTGGTCAAAATTTGAAGCTTTTGAGTAAGCAAAACTCTGTAAAAATGGCAATTTTGGTCACTTTGAGGGTTTAAAAAGTGGTTATTCAACATGAGGCCCGATCCAAATGACAATTTGAATCATTTTTGGAAGAGTCCAAAAAATCCATTTTCTGATGAAAAACGATGACCCCGGACCAGTCGAACATTGAAAAAATGGTCAATATTGATGAAATTTTAACATTTAATCTTTTGACGTTAAATGACGGTTGGATGTGAGTTATTACTTTTTCAACTAAAATAAGTGTGTTTAAAGTCATTTCTGTGCCTGAAATTGGTCAAAATTGAAGATTTTGAGTAAGCAAAACTCTGTAAAAATGGCAATTTTGGTCACTGTGAGGGTTTAAAAAGTGGTTATTCAACATGAGGCCCGATCCAAATGACATTTTGAATCATTTTTGGTAGAGTCCAAAAAATCAATTTTCTGATGAAAAACGATGACCCCGGACCAGTCGAACGTTGAAAAAATGGTGAATATTGATGAAATTTTAACATTTAATCTTTTGACTTTAAATGACGGTTGGATATGAATTATTACTTTTTCAACTAAAACAAGTGTGTTTAAAGTCATTTCTGTGCCTGAAATTGGTCAAATTTGAAGCTTATGAGTAAGCAAAACTCTGTAAAAATGGCAATTTTGGTCACTGTGAGGGTTTAAAAAGTGGTTATTCAACATGAGGCCCGATCCAAATGACATTTTGAATCATTTTTGGAAGAGTCCAAAAAATCCATTTTCTGATGAAAAACGATGACCCCGGACCAGTCGAACGTTGAAAAAATGGTCAATATTGATGAAATTTTAACATTTAATCTTTTGACTTTAAATGATGGTTGGATGTGAGTTATTAATTTTTCAACTAAAATTAGTGTGTTTAAAGTCATTTCTGTGCCTGAAATTGGTAAAAATTCGAAGATTTTGAGTAAGCAAATCTCTGTAAAAATGGCAATTTTGGTCACTGTGAGGGTTTAAAAAGTGGTTATTCAACATGAGGCCTGATCCAAATGACATTTTGAATCATTTTTGGTAGAGTCCAAAAAATCAATTTTCTGATGAAAAACGATGACCCGGACCAGTCCAACGTTGAAAAAATGGTCAATATTGATGAAATTTTAACATTTAATCTTTTGACTTTAAATGACGGTTGGATATGAATTATTACTTTTTCAACTAAAATAAGTGTGTTTAAAGTCATTTCTGTGCCTGAAATTGGTCAAAATTGAAGATTTTGAGTAAGCAAAACTCTGTAAAAATGGCAATTTTGGTCACTGTGAGGGTTTAAAAAGTGGTTATTCAACATGAGGCCCGATCCAAATGACATTCTGAATCATTTTTGGTAGAGTGCAAAAAATCAATTTTCTGATGAAAAACGATGACCCCGGACCAGTCGAACGTTGAAAAAATGGTCAATATTGATGAAATTTTAACATTTAATCTTTTGACTTTAAATGACGGTTGGATATGAGTTATTAGTTTTTCAACTAAAATAAGTGTGTTTAAAGTCATTTCTGTGCCTGAAATTGGTCAAAATTGAAGATTTTGAGTAAGCAAAACTCTGTAAAAATGGCAATTTTGGTCACTGTGAGGGTTTAAAAAGTGGTTATTCAACATGAGGCCCGATCCAAATGACATTCTGAATCATTTTTGGTAGAGTGCAAAAAATCAATTTTCTGATGAAAAACGATGACCCCGGACCAGTCGAACGTTGAAAAAATGGTCAATATTGCTGAAATTTTAACATTAAATCTTTTGACTTTAAATGACGGTTGGATATGAATTATTACTTTTTCAACTAAAATAAGTGTGTTTAAAGTCATTTCTGTGCCTGAAATTGGTCAAAATTTGAAGCTTTTGAGTAAGCAAAACTCTGTAAAAATGGCAATTTTGGTCACTTTGAGGGTTTAAAAAGTGGTTATTCAACATGAGGCCTATCCAAATGACAATTTGAATCATTTTTGGAAGAGTCCAAAAAATCCATTTTCTGATGAAAAACGATGACCCCGGACCAGTCGAACATTGAAAAAATGGTCAATATGGATGAAATTTTAACATTTAATCTTTTGACTTTAAATGACGGTTGGATGTGAGTTATTACTTTTTCAACTAAAATAAGTGTGTTTAAAGTCATTTCTGTGCCTGAAATTGGTCAAAATTGAAGATTTTGAGTAAGCAAAACTCTGTAAAAATGGCAATTTTGGTCACTGTGAGGGTTTAAAAAGTGGTTATTCAACATGAGGCCCGATCCAAATGACATTCTGAATCATTTTTGGTAGAGTGCAAAAAATCAATTTTCTGATGAAAAACGATGACCCCGGACCAGTCGAACGTTGAAAAAATGGTCAATATTGCTGAAATTTTAACATTTAATCTTTTGACTTTAAATGACGGTTGGATATGAATTATTACTTTTTCAACTAAAATAAGTGTGTTTAAAGTCATTTCTGTGCCTGAAATTGGTCAAAATTTGAAGCTTTTGAGTTAGCAAAACTCTGTAAAAATGGCAATTTTGGTCACTGTGAGGGTTTAAAAAGTGGTTATTCAACATGAGGCCCGATCCAAATGACATTCTGAATCATTTTTGGTAGAGTGCAAAAAATCTATTTTCTGATGAAAAACGATGACCCCGGACCAGTCGAACGTTGAAAAAATGGTCAATATTGCTGAAATTTTAACATTAAATCTTTTGACTTTAAATGACGGTTGGATATGAATTATTACTTTTTCAACTAAAATAAGTGTGTTTAAAGTCATTTCTGTGCCTGAAATTGGTCAAAATTTGAAGCTTTTGAGTAAGCAAAACTCTGTAAAAATGGCAATTTTGGTCACTTTGAGGGTTTAAAAAGTGGTTATTCAACACGAGGCCCGATCCAAATGACAATTTGAATCATTTTTGGAAGAGTCCAAAAAATCCATTTTCTGATGAAAAACGATGACCCCGGACCAGTCGAACATTGAAAAAATGGTCAATATTGATGAAATTTTAACATTTAATCTTTTGACTTTAAATGACGGTTGGATGTGAGTTATTACTTTTTCAACTAAAATAAGTGTGTTTAAAGTCATTTCTGTGCCTGAAATTGGTCAAAATTGAAGATTTTGAGTAAGCAAAACTCTGTAAAAATGGCAATTTTGGTCACTGTGAGGGTTTAAAAAGTGGTTATTCAACATGAGGCCCGATCCAAATGACATTTTGAATCATTTTTGGTAGAGTCCAAAAAATCCATTTTCTGATGAAAAACGATGACCCCGGACCAGTCGAACGTTGAAAAAATGGTCAATATTGATTAAATTTTAACATTTAATCTTTTGACTTTAAATGACGGTTGGATATGAATTATTAATTTTTCAACTAAAATAAGTGTGTTTAAAGTCATTTCTGTGCCTGAAATTGGTCAAAATTTGAAGCTTTTGAGTAAGCAAAACTCTGTAAAAATGGCAATTTTGGTCACTGTGAGGGTTTAAAAAGTGGTTATTCAACATGAGGCCCGATCCAAATGACATTCTGAATCATTTTTGGTAGAGTGCAAAAAATCAATTTTCTGATGAAAAACGATGACCCCGGACCAGTCGAACGTTGAAAAAATGGTCAATATTGATGAAATTTTAACATTTAATCTTTTGACTTTAAATGACGGTTGGATGTGAGTTATTACTTTTTCAACTAAAATAAGTGTGTTTAAAGTCATTTCTGTGCCTGAAATTGGTCAAAATTTGAAGCTTTTGAGTAAGCAAAACTCTGTAAAAATGGCAATTTTGGTCACTTTGAGGGTTTAAAAAGTGGTTATTCAACATGAGGCCTATCCAAATGACAATTTGAATCATTTTTGGAAGAGTCAAAAAAATCCATTTTCTGATGAAAAACGATGACCCCGGACCAGTCGAACATTGAAAAAATGGTCAATATGGATGAAATTTTAACATTTAATCTTTTGACTTTAAATGACGGTTGGATGTGAGTTATTACTTTTTCAACTAAAATAAGTGTGTTTAAAGTCATTTCTGTGCCTGAAATTGGTCAAAATTGAAGATTTTGAGTAAGCAAAACTCTGTAAAAATGGCAATTTTGGTCACTGTGAGGGTTTAAAAAGTGGTTATTCAACATGAGGCCCGATCCAAATGACATTCTGAATCATTTTTGGTAGAGTGCAAAAAATCAATTTTCTGATGAAAAACGATGACCCCGGACCAG
This sequence comes from Lissotriton vulgaris, assembly GCF_964263255.1. Lineage (NCBI taxonomy): Eukaryota > Metazoa > Chordata > Amphibia > Caudata > Salamandridae > Lissotriton > Lissotriton vulgaris. Next base: position 127,781 of record NW_028254112.1, read on the forward strand.
TCGAACGTTGAAAAAATGGTCAATATTGCTGAAATTTTAACATTTAATCTTTTGACTTTAAATGACGGTTGGATATGAATTATTACTTTTTCAACTAAAATAAGTGTGTTTAAAGTCATTTCTGTGCCTGAAATTGGTCAAAATTTGAAGCTTTTGAGTAAGCAAAACTCTGTAAAAATGGCAATTTTGGTCACTTTGAGGGTTTAAAAAGTGGTTATTCAACATGAGGCCCGATCCAAATGACAATTTGAATCATTTTTGGAAGAGTCCAAAAAATCCATTTTCTGATGAAAAACGATGACCCCGGACCAGTCGAACATTGAAAAAATGGTCAATATTGATGAAATTTTAACATTTAATCTTTTGACTTTAAATGACGGTTGGATGTGAGTTATTACTTTTTCAACTAAAATAAGTGTGTTTAAAGTCATTTCTGTGCCTGAAATTGGTCAAAATTGAAGATTTTGAGTAAGCAAAACTCTGTAAAAATGGCAATTTTGGTCACTGTGAGGGTTTAAAAAGTGGTTATTCAACATGAGGCCCGATCCAAATGACATTTTGAATCATTTTTGGTAGAGTCCAAAAAATCAATTTTCTGATGAAAAACGATGACCCCGGACCAGTCGAACGTTGAAAAAATGGTCAATATTGAATAAATTTTAACATTTAATCTTTTGACTTTAAATGACGGTTGGATATGAATTATTACTTTTTCAACTAAAATAAGTGTGTTTAAAGTCATTTCTGTGCCTGAAATTGGTCAAATTTGAAGCTTATGAGTAAGCAAAACTCTGTAAAAATGGCAATTTTGGTCACTGTGAGGGTTTAAAAATTGGTTATTCAACATGAGGCCCGATCCAAATGACATTTTGAATCATTTTTGGAAGAGTCCAAAAAATCAATTTTCTGATGAAAAACGATGACCCCGGACCAGTCGAACGTTGAAAAAATGGTCAATATTGATGAAATTTTAACATTTAATCTTTTGACTTTAAATGAAGGTTGGATGTGAGTTATTAATTTTTCAACTAAAATTAGTGTGTTTAAAGTCATTTCTGTGCCTGAAATTGGTAAAAATTCGAAGATTTTGAGTAAGCAAATCTCTGTAAAAATGGCAATTTTGGTCACTGTGAGGGTTTAAAAAGTGGTTATTCAACATGAGGCCTGATCCAAATGACATTTTGAATCATTTTTGGTAGAGTCCAAAAAATCAATTTTCTGATGAAAAACGATGACCCGGACCAGTCGAACGTTGAAAAAATGGTCAATATTGATGAAATTTTAACATTTAATCTTTTGACTTTAAATGACGGTTGGATATGAATTATTACTATTTCAACTAAAATAAGTGTGTTTAAAGTCATTTCTGTGCCTGAAATTGGTCAAATTTGAAGATTTTGAGTAAGCAAAACTCTGTAAAAATGGCAATTTTGGTCACTGTGAGGGTTTAAAAAGTGGTTATTCAACATGAGGCCCGATCCAAATGACAATTTGAATCATTTTTGGAAGAGTCCAAAAAATCAATTTTCTGATGAAAAACGATGACCCCGGACCAGTCGAACGTTGAAAAAATGGTCAATATTGATGAAATTTTAACATTTAATCTTTTGACTTTAAATGACGGTTGGATGTGAGTTATTACTTTTTCAACTAAAATAAGTGTGTTTAAAGTCATTTCTTTGCCTGAAATTGGTCAAAATTGAAGATTTTGAGTAAGCAAAACTCTGTAAAAATGGCAATTTTGGTCACTGTGAGGGTTTAAAAAGTGGTTATTCAACATGAGGCCCGATCCAAATGACATTCTGAATCATTTTTGGTAGAGTGCAAAAAATCAATTTTCTGATGAAAAACGATGACCCCGGACCAGTCGAACGTTGAAAAAATGGTCAATATTGATGAAATTTTAACATTTAATCTTTTGACTTTAAATGACAGTTGGATGTGAGTTATTACTTTTTCAACTAAAATAAGTGTGTTTAAAGTCATTTCTGTGCCTGAAATTGGTCAAAATTTGAAGCTTTTGAGTAAGCAAAACTCTGTAAAAATGGCAATTTTGGTCACTTTGAGGGTTTAAAAAGTGGTTATTCAACATGAGGCCCGATCCAAATGACAATTTGAATCATTTTTGGAAGAGTCCAAAAAATCAATTTTCTGATGAAAAACGATGACCCCGGACCAGTCGAACATTGAAAAAATGGTCAATATTGATGAAATTTTAACATTTAATCTTTTGACTTTAAATGACGGTTGGATCTGAGTTATTACTTTTTCAACTAAAATAAGTGTGTTTAAAGTCATTTCTGTGCCTGAAATTGGTCAAAATTGAAGATTTTGAGTAAGCAAAACTCTGTAAAAATGGCAATTTTGGTCACTGTGAGGGTTTAAAAAGTGGTTATTCAACATGAGGCCCGATCCAAATGACATTCTGAATCATTTTTGGTAGAGTGCAAAAAATCAATTTTCTGATGAAAAACGATGACCCCGGACCAGTCGAACGTTGAAAAAATGGTCAATATTGATGAAATTTTAACATTTAATCTTTTGACTTTAAATGACGGTTGGATGTGAGTTATTACTTTTTCAACTAAAATAAGTGTGTTTAAAGTCATTTCTGTGCCTGAAATTGGTCAAAATTTGAAGCTTTTGAGTAAGCAAAACTCTGTAAAAATGGCAATTTTGGTCACTGTGAGGGTTTAAAAAGTGGTAATTCAACATGAGGCCCGATCCAAATGACATTTTGAATCATTTTTGGTAGAGTGCAAAAAATCAATTTTCTGATGAAAAACGATGACCCCGGACCAGTCGAACGTTGAAAAAATGGTCAATATTGCTGAAATTTTAACATTTAATCTTTTGACTTTAAATGACGGTTGGATGTGAGTTATTACTTTTTCAACTAAAATAAGTGTGTTTAAAGTCATTTCTGTGCCTGAAATTGGTCAAAATTTGTAGCTTTTGAGTAAGCAAAACTCTGTAAAAATGGCAATTTTGGTCACTGTGAGGGTTTAAAAAGTGGTTATTCAACATGAGGCCCGATCCAAATGACATTCTGAATCATTTTTGGTAGAGTGCAAAAAATCAATTTTCTGATGAAAAACGATGACCCCGGACCAGTCGAACGTTGAAAAAATGGTCAATGTTGATGAAATTTTAACATTTAATCTTTTGACTTTAAATGACGGTTGGATGTGAGTTATTACTTTTTCAACTAAAATAAGTGTGTTTAAAGTCATTTCTGTGCCTCAAATTGGTCAAAATTTGAAGCTTTTGAGTAAGCAAAACTCTGTAAAAATGGCAATTTTGGTCACTGTGAGGGTTTAAAAAGTGGTTATTCAACATGAGGCCCGATCCAAATGACATTTTGAATCATTTTTGGAAGAGTCCAAAAAATCCATTTTCTGATAAAAAACGATGACCCCGGACCAGTCGAACGTTGAAAAAATGGTCAATATTGATGAAATTTTAACATTTAATCTTTTGACTTTAAATGACGGTTGGATGTGAGTTATTACTTTTTCAACTAAAATAAGTGTGTTTAAAGTCATTTCTGTGCCTGAAATTGGTCAAAATTTGAAGCTTTTGAGTTAGCAAAACTCTGTAAAAATGGCAATTTTGGTCACTTTGAGGGTTTAAAAAGTGGTTATTCAACATGAGGCCCGATCCAAATGACAATTTGAATCATTTTTGGAAGAGTCCAAAAAATCCATTTTCTGATGAAAAACGATGACCCCGGACCAGTCGAACATTGAAAAAATGGTCAATATTGATGAAATTTTAACATTTAATCTTTTGACTTTAAATGACGGTTGGATGTGAGTTATTACTTTTTCAACTAAAATAAGTGTGTTTAAAGTCATTTCTGTGCCTGAAATTGGTCAAAATTGAAGATTTTGAGTAAGCAAAACTCTGTAAAAATGGCAATTTTGGTCACTGTGAGGGTTTAAAAAGTGGTTATTCAACATGAGGCCCGATCCAAATGACATTCTGAATCATTTTTGGTAGAGTGCAAAAAATCTATTTTCTGATGAAAAACGATGACCCCGGACCAGTCGAACGTTGAAAAAATGGTCAATATTGCTGAAATTTTAACATTAAATCTTTTGACTTTAAATGACGGTTGGATATGAATTATTACTTTTTCAACTAAAATAAGTGTGTTTAAAGTCATTTCTGTGCCTGAAATTGTTCAAAATTTGAAGCTTTTGAGTAAGCAAAACTCTGTAAAAATGGCAATTTTGGTCACTTTGAGGGTTTAAAAAGTGGTTATTCAACATGAGGCCCGATCCAAATGACAATTTGAATCATTTTTGGAAGAGTCCAAAAAATCCATTTTCTGATGAAAAACGATGACCCCGGACCAGTCGAACATTGAAAAAATGGTCAATATTGATGAAATTTTAACATTTAATCTTTTGACTTTAAATGACGGTTGGATGTGAGTTATTACTTTTTCAACTAAAATAAGTGTGTTTAAAGTCATTTCTGTGCCTGAAATTGGTCAAAATTGAAGATTTTGAGTAAGCAAAACTCTGTAAAAATGGCAATTTTGGTCACTGTGAGGGTTTAAAAAGTGGTTATTCAACATGAGGCCCGATCCAAATGACATTTTGAATCATTTTTGGTAGAGTCCAAAAAATCAATTTTCTGATGAAAAACGATGACCCCGGACCAGTCGAACGTTGAAAAAATGGTGAATATTGATGAAATTTTAACATTTAATCTTTTGACTTTAAATGACGGTTGGATATGAATTATTACTTTTTCAACTAAAACAAGTGTGTTTAAAGTCATTTCTGTGCCTGAAATTGGTCAAATTTGAAGCTTATGAGTAAGCAAAACTCTGTAAAAATGGCAATTTTGGTCACTGTGAGGGTTTAAAAAGTGGTTATTCAACATGAGGCCCGATCCAAATGACATTTTGAATCATTTTTGGAAGAGTCCAAAAAATCCATTTTCTGATGAAAAACGATGACCCCGGACCAGTCGAACGTTGAAAAAATGGTCAATATTGATGAAATTTTAACATTTAATCTTTTGACTTTAAATGACGGTTGGATGTGAGTTATTAATTTTTCAACTAAAATTAGTGTGTTTAAAGTCATTTCTGTGCCTGAAATTGGTAAAAATTCGAAGATTTTGAGTAAGCAAATCTCTGTAAAAATGGCAATTTTGGTCACTGTGAGGGTTTAAAAAGTGGTTATTCAACATGAGGCCTGATCCAAATGACATTTTGAATCATTTTTGGTAGAGTCCAAAAAATCAATTTTCTGATGAAAAACGATGACCCGGACCAGTCCAACGTTGAAAAAATGGTCAATATTGATGAAATTTTAACATTTAATCTTTTGACTTTAAATGACGGTTGGATATGAATTATTACTTTTTCAACTAAAATAAGTGTGTTTAAAGTCATTTCTGTGCCTGAAATTGGTCAAAATTGAAGATTTTGAGTAAGCAAAACTCTGTAAAAATGGCAATTTTGGTCACTGTGAGGGTTTAAAAAGTGGTTATTCAACATGAGGCCCGATCCAAATGACATTCTGAATCATTTTTGGTAGAGTGCAAAAAATCAATTTTCTGATGAAAAACGATGACCCCGGACCAGTCGAACGTTGAAAAAATGGTCAATATTGATGAAATTTTAACATTTAATCTTTTGACTTTAAATGACGGTTGGATATGAGTTATTAGTTTTTCAACTAAAATAAGTGTGTTTAAAGTCATTTCTGTGCCTGAAATTGGTCAAAATTGAAGATTTTGAGTAAGCAAAACTCTGTAAAAATGGCAATTTTGGTCACTGTGAGGGTTTAAAAAGTGGTTATTCAACATGAGGCCCGATCCAAATGACATTCTGAATCATTTTTGGTAGAGTGCAAAAAATCAATTTTCTGATGAAAAACGATGACCCCGGACCAGTCGAACGTTGAAAAAATGGTCAATATTGCTGAAATTTTAACATTAAATCTTTTGACTTTAAATGACGGTTGGATATGAATTATTACTTTTTCAACTAAAATAAGTGTGTTTAAAGTCATTTCTGTGCCTGAAATTGGTCAAAATTTGAAGCTTTTGAGTAAGCAAAACTCTGTAAAAATGGCAATTTTGGTCACTTTGAGGGTTTAAAAAGTGGTTATTCAACATGAGGCCTATCCAAATGACAATTTGAATCATTTTTGGAAGAGTCCAAAAAATCCATTTTCTGATGAAAAACGATGACCCCGGACCAGTCGAACATTGAAAAAATGGTCAATATGGATGAAATTTTAACATTTAATCTTTTGACTTTAAATGACGGTTGGATGTGAGTTATTACTTTTTCAACTAAAATAAGTGTGTTTAAAGTCATTTCTGTGCCTGAAATTGGTCAAAATTGAAGATTTTGAGTAAGCAAAACTCTGTAAAAATGGCAATTTTGGTCACTGTGAGGGTTTAAAAAGTGGTTATTCAACATGAGGCCCGATCCAAATGACATTCTGAATCATTTTTGGTAGAGTGCAAAAAATCAATTTTCTGATGAAAAACGATGACCCCGGACCAGTCGAACGTTGAAAAAATGGTCAATATTGCTGAAATTTTAACATTTAATCTTTTGACTTTAAATGACGGTTGGATATGAATTATTACTTTTTCAACTAAAATAAGTGTGTTTAAAGTCATTTCTGTGCCTGAAATTGGTCAAAATTTGAAGCTTTTGAGTAAGCAAAACTCTGTAAAAATGGCAATTTTGGTCACTTTGAGGGTTTAAAAAGTGGTTATTCAACATGAGGCCCGATCCAAATGACATTTTGAATCATTTTTGGAAGAGTCCAAAAAATCCATTTTCTGATGAAAAACGATGACCCCGGACCAGTCGAACGTTGAAAAAATGGTCAATATTGATGAAATTTTAACATTTAATCTTTTGACTTTAAATGACGGTTGGATGTGAGTTATTAATTTTTCAACTAAAATTAGTGTGTTTAAAGTCATTTCTGTGCCTGAAATTGGTAAAAATTCGAAGATTTTGAGTAAGCAAATCTCTGTAAAAATGGCAATTTTGGTCACTGTGAGGGTTTAAAAAGTGGTTATTCAACATGAGGCCTGATCCAAATGACATTTTGAATCATTTTTGGTAGAGTCCAAAAAATCAATTTTCTGATGAAAAACGATGACCCGGACCAGTCCAACGTTGAAAAAATGGTCAATATTGATGAAATTTTAACATTTAATCTTTTGACTTTAAATGACGGTTGGATATGAATTATTACTTTTTCAACTAAAATAAGTGTGTTTAAAGTCATTTCTGTGCCTGAAATTGGTCAAAATTGAAGATTTTGAGTAAGCAAAACTCTGTAAAAATGGCAATTTTGGTCACTGTGAGGGTTTAAAAAGTGGTTATTCAACATGAGGCCCGATCCAAATGACATTCTGAATCATTTTTGGTAGAGTGCAAAAAATCAATTTTCTGATGAAAAACGATGACCCCGGACCAGTCGAACGTTGAAAAAATGGTCAATATTGATGAAATTTTAACATTTAATCTTTTGACTTTAAATGACGGTTGGATATGAGTTATTAGTTTTTCAACTAAAATAAGTGTGTTTAAAGTCATTTCTGTGCCTGAAATTGGTCAAAATTGAAGATTTTGAGTAAGCAAAACTCTGTAAAAATGGCAATTTTGGTCACTGTGAGGGTTTAAAAAGTGGTTATTCAACATGAGGCCCGATCCAAATGACATTCTGAATCATTTTTGGTAGAGTGCAAAAAATCAATTTTCTGATGAAAAACGATGACCCCGGACCAGTCGAACGTTGAAAAAATGGTCAATATTGCTGAAATTTTAACATTTAATCTTTTGACTTTAAATGACGGTTGGATATGAATTATTACTTTTTCAACTAAAATAAGTGTGTTTAAAGTCATTTCTGTGCCTGAAATTGGTCAAAATTGAAGATTTTGAGTAAGCAAAACTCTGTAAAAATGGCAATTTTGGTCACTGTGAGGGTTTAAAAAGTGGTTATTCAACATGAGGCCCGATCCAAATGACATTCTGAATCATTTTTGGTAGAGTGCAAAAAATCAATTTTCTGATGAAAAACGATGACCCCGGACCAGTCGAACGTTGAAAAAATGGTCAATATTGATGAAATTTTAACATTTAATCTTTTGACTTTAAATGACGGTTGGATATGAGTTATTAGTTTTTCAACTAAAATAAGTGTGTTTAAAGTCATTTCTGTGCCTGAAATTGGTCAAAATTGAAGATTTTGAGTAAGCAAAACTCTGTAAAAATGGCAATTTTGGTCACTGTGAGGGTTTAAAAAGTGGTTATTCAACATGAGGCCCGATCCAAATGACATTCTGAATCATTTTTGGTAGAGTGCAAAAAATCAATTTTCTGATGAAAAACGATGACCCCGGACCAGTCGAACGTTGAAAAAATGGTCAATATTGCTGAAATTTTAACATTTAATCTTTTGACTTTAAATGACGGTTGGATGTGAGTTATTACTTTTTCAACTAAAATAAGTGTGTTTAAAGTCATTTCTGTGCCTGAAATTGGTCAAAATTGAAGATTTTGAGTAAGCAAAACTCTGTAAAAATGGCAATTTTGGTCACTGTGAGGGTTTAAAAAGTGGTTATTCAACATGAGGCCCGATCCAAATGACAATTTGAATCATTTTTGGAAGAGTCCAAAAAATCCATTTTCTGATAAAAAACGATGACCCCGGACCAGTCGAACGTTGAAAAAATGGTCAATATTGATGAAATTTTAACATTTAATCTTTTGACTTTAAATGACGGTTGGATGTGAGTTATTACTTTTTCAACTAAAATAAGTGTGTTTAAAGTCATTTCTGTGCCTGAAATTGGTCAAAATTTGAAGCTTTTGAGTTAGCAAAACTCTGTAAAAATGGCAATTTTGGTCACTGTGAGGGTTTAAAAAGTGGTTATTCAACATGAGGCCCGATCCAAATGACATTCTGAATCATTTTTGGTAGAGTGCAAAAAATCTATTTTCTGATGAAAAACGATGACCCCGGACCAGTCGAACGTTGAAAAAATGGTCAATATTGCTGAAATTTTAACATTAAATCTTTTGACTTTAAATGACGGTTGGATATGAATTATTACTTTTTCAACTAAAATAAGTGTGTTTAAAGTCATTTCTGTGCCTGAAATTGGTCAAAATTTGAAGCTTTTGAGTAAGCAAAACTCTGTAAAAATGGCAATTTTGGTCACTTTGAGGGTTTAAAAAGTGGTTATTCAACATGAGGCCCGATCCAAATGACAATTTGAATCATTTTTGGAAGAGTCCAAAAAATCAATTTTCTGATGAAAAACGATGACCCCGGACCAGTCGAACATTGAAAAAATGGTCAATATTGCTGAAATTTTAACATTTAATCTTTTGACTTTAAATGACGGTTGGATGTGAGTTATTACTTTTTCAACTAAAATAAGTGTGTTTAAAGTCATTTCTGTGCCTGAAATTGGTCAAAATTGAAGATTTTGAGTAAGCAAAACTCTGTAAAAATGGCAATTTTGGTCACTGTGAGGGTTTAAAAAGTGGTTATTCAACATGAGGCCCGATCCAAATGACATTTTGAATCATTTTTGGTAGAGTCCAAAAAATCAATTTTCTGATGAAAAACGATGACCCCGGACCAGTCGAACGTTGAAAAAATGGTGAATATTGATGAAATTTTAACATTTAATCTTTTGACTTTAAATGACGGTTGGATATGAATTATTACTTTTTCAACTAAAACAAGTGTGTTTAAAGTCATTTCTGTGCCTGAAATTGGTCAAATTTGAAGCTTATGAGTAAGCAAAACTCTGTAAAAATGGCAATTTTGGTCACTGTGAGGGTTTAAAAAGTGGTTATTCAACATGAGGCCCGATCCAAATGACATTTTGAATCATTTTTGGAAGAGTCCAAAAAATCCATTTTCTGATGAAAAACGATGACCCCGGACCAGTCGAACGTTGAAAAAATGGTCAATATTGATGAAATTTTAACATTTAATCTTTTGACTTTAAATGACGGTTGGATGTGAGTTATTAATTTTTCAACTAAAATTAGTGTGTTTAAAGTCATTTCTGTGCCTGAAATTGGTAAAAATTCGAAGATTTTGAGTAAGCAAATCTCTGTAAAAATGGCAATTTTGGTCACTGTGAGGGTTTAAAAAGTGGTTATTCAACATGAGGCCTGATCCAAATGACATTTTGAATCATTTTTGGTAGAGTCCAAAAAATCAATTTTCTGATGAAAAACGATGACCCGGACCAGTCCAACGTTGAAAAAATGGTCAATATTGATGAAATTTTAACATTTAATCTTTTGACTTTAAATGACGGTTGGATATGAATTATTACTTTTTCAACTAAAATAAGTGTGTTTAAAGTCATTTCTGTGCCTGAAATTGGTCAAAATTTGAAGCTTTTGAGTAAGCAAAACTCTGTAAAAAATGGCAATTTTGGTCACTTTGAGGGTTTAAAAAGTGGTTATTCAACATGAGGCCTATCCAAATGACAATTTGAATCATTTTTGGAAGAGTCCAAAAAATCCATTTTCTGATGAAAAACGATGACCCCGGACCAGTCGAACATTGAAAAAATGGTCAATATGGATGAAATTTTAACATTTAATCTTTTGACTTTAAATGACGGTTGGATGTGAGTTATTACTTTTTCAACTAAAATAAGTGTGTTTAAAGTCATTTCTGTGCCTGAAATTGGTCAAAATTGAAGATTTTGAGTAAGCAAAACTCTGTAAAAATGGCAATTTTGGTCACTGTGAGGGTTTAAAAAGTGGTTATTCAACATGAGGCCCGATCCAAATGACATTCTGAATCATTTTTGGTAGAGTGCAAAAAATCAATTTTCTGATGAAAAACGATGACCCCGGACCAGTCGAACGTTGAAAAAATGGTCAATATTGCTGAAATTTTAACATTTAATCTTTTGACTTTAAATGACGGTTGGATATGAATTATTACTTTTTCAACTAAAATAAGTGTGTTTAAAGTCATTTCTGTGCCTGAAATTGGTCAAAATTTGAAGCTTTTGAGTAAGCAAAACTCTGTAAAAATGGCAATTTTGGTCACTTTGAGGGTTTAAAAAGTGGTTATTCAACATGAGGCCCGATCCAAATGACAATTTGAATCATTTTTGGAAGAGTCCAAAAAATCCATTTTCTGATGAAAAACGATGACCCCGGACCAGTCGAACATTGAAAAAATGGTCAATATTGATGAAATTTTAACATTTAATCTTTTGACTTTAAATGACGGTTGGATGTGAGTTATTACTTTTTCAACTAAAATAAGTGTGTTTAAAGTCATTTCTGTGCCTGAAATTGGTCAAAATTGAAGATTTTGAGTAATCAAAACTCTGTAAAAATGGCAATTTTGGTCACTGTGAGGGTTTAAAAAGTGGTTATTCAACATGAGGCCCGATCCAAATGACATTTTGAATCATTTTTGGTAGAGTCCAAAAAATCAATTTTCTGATGAAAAACGATGACCCCGGACCAGTCGAACGTTGAAAAAATGGTCAATATTGATTAAATTTTAACATTTAATCTTTTGACTTTAAATGACGGTTGGATATGAATTATTACTTTTTCAACTAAAATAAGTGTGTTTAAAGTCATTTCTGTGCCTGAAATTGGTCAAATTTGAAGCTTATGAGTAAGCAAAACTCTGTAAAAATGGCAATTTTGGTCACTGTGAGGGTTTAAAAATTGGTTATTCAACATGAGGCCCGATCCAAATGACATTTTGAATCATTTTTGGAAGAGTCCAAAAAATCAATTTTCTGATGAAAAACGATGACCCCGGACCAGTCGAACGTTGAAAAAATGGTCAATATTGATGAAATTTTAACATTTAATCTTTTGACTTTAAATGAAGGTTGGATGTGAGTTATTAATTTTTCAACTAAAATTAGTGTGTTTAAAGTCATTTCTGTGCCTGAAATTGGTAAAAATTCGAAGATTTTGAGTAAGCAAATCTCTGTAAAAATGGCAATTTTGGTCACTGTGAGGGTTTAAAAAGTGGTTATTCAACATGAGGCCTGATCCAAATGACATTTTGAATCATTTTTGGTAGAGTCCAAAAAATCAATTTTCTGATGAAAAACGATGACCCGGACCAGTCGAACGTTGAAAAAATGGTCAATATTGATGAAATTTTAACATTTAATCTTTTGACTTTAAATGACGGTTGGATATGAATTATTACTATTTCAACTAAAATAAGTGTGTTTAAAGTCATTTCTGTGCCTGAAATTGGTCAAATTTGAAGATTTTGAGTAAGCAAAACTCTGTAAAAATGGCAATTTTGGTCACTGTGAGGGTTTAAAAAGTGGTTATTCAACATGAGGCCCGATCCAAATGACAATTTGAATCATTTTTGGAAGAGTCCAAAAAATCCATTTTCTGATGAAAAACGATGACCCCGGACCAGTCGAACATTGAAAAAATGGTCAATATTGATGAAATTTTAACATTTAATCTTTTGACTTTAAATGACGGTTGGATGTGAGTTATTACTTTTTCAACTAAAATAAGTGTGTTTAAAGTCATTTCTTTGCCTGAAATTGGTCAAAATTGAAGATTTTGAGTAAGCAAAACTCTGTAAAAATGGCAATTTTGGTCACTGTGAGGGTTTAAAAAGTGGTTATTCAACATGAGGCCCGATCCAAATGACATTCTGAATCATTTTTGGTAGAGTGCAAAAAATCAATTTTCTGATGAAAAACGATGACCCCGGACCAGTCGAACGTTGAAAAAATGGTCAATATTGATGAAATTTTAACATTTAATCTTTTGACTTTAAATGACGGTTGGATGTGAGTTATTACTTTTTCAACTAAAATAAGTGTGTTTAAAGTCATTTCTGTGCCTGAAATTGGTCAAAATTTGAAGCTTTTGAGTAAGCAAAACTCTGTAAAAATGGCAATTTTGGTCACTTTGAGGGTTTAAAAAGTGGTTATTCAACATGAGGCCCGATCCAAATGACAATTTGAATCATTTTAGGAAGAGTCCAAAAAATCAATTTTCTGATGAAAAACGATGACCCCGGACCAGTCGAACATTGAAAAAATGGTCAATATTGATGAAATTTTAACATTTAATCTTTTGACTTTAAATGACGGTTGGATGTGAGTTATTACTTTTTCAACTAAAATAAGTGTGTTTAAAGTCATTTCTGTGCCTGAAATTGGTCAAAATTGAAGATTTTGAGTAAGCAAAACTCTGTAAAAATGGCAATTTTGGTCACTGTGAGGGTTTAAAAAGTGGTTATTCAACATGAGGCCCGATCCAAATGACATTCTGAATCATTTTTGGTAGAGTGCAAAAAATCAATTTTCTGATGAAAAACGATGACCCCGGACCAGTCGAACGTTGAAAAAATGGTCAATATTGATGAAATTTTAACATTTAATCTTTTGACTTTAAATGACGGTTGGATGTGAGTTATTACTTTTTCAACTAAAATAAGTGTGTTTAAAGTCATTTCTGTGCCTGAAATTGGTCAAAATTTGAAGCTTTTGAGTAAGCAAAACTCTGTAAAAATGGCAATTTTGGTCACTGTGGGGGTTTAAAAAGTGGTAATTCAACATGAGGCCCGATCCAAATGACATTTTGAATCATTTTTGGTAGAGTGCAAAAAATCAATTTTCTGATGAAAAACGATGACCCCGGACCAGTCGAACGTTGAAAAAATGGTCAATATTGCTGAAATTTTAACATTTAATCTTTTGACTTTAAATGACGGTTGGATGTGAGTTATTACTTTTTCAACTAAAATAAGTGTGTTTAAAGTCATTTCTGTGCCTGAAATTGGTCAAAATTTGTAGCTTTTGAGTAAGCAAAACTCTGTAAAAATGGCAATTTTGGTCACTGTGAGGGTTTAAAAAGTGGTTATTCAACATGAGGCCCGATCCAAATGACATTCTGAATCATTTTTGGTAGAGTGCAAAAAATCAATTTTCTGATGAAAAACAATGACCCCGGACCAGTCGAACGTTGAAAAAATGGTCAATATTGATGAAATTTTAACATTTAATCTTTTGACTTTAAATGACGGTTGGATGTGAGTTATTACTTTTTCAACTAAAATAAGTGTGTTTAAAGTCATTTCTGTGCCTCAAATTGGTCAAAATTTGAAGCTTTTGAGTAAGCAAAACTCTGTAAAAATGGCAATTTTGGTCACTGTGAGGGTTTAAAAAGTGGTTATTCAACATGAGGCCCGATCCAAATGACATTTTGAATCATTTTTGGAAGAGTCCAAAAAATCCATTTTCTGATAAAAAACGATGACCCCGGACCAGTCGAACGTTGAAAAAATTGTCAATATTGATGAAATTTTAACATTTAATCTTTTGACTTTAAATGACGGTTGGATGTGAGTTATTACTTTTTCAACTAAAATAAGTGTGTTTAAAGTCATTTCTGTGCCTGAAATTGGTCAAAATTTGAAGCTTTTGAGTTAGCAAAACTCTGTAAAAATGGCAATTTTGGTCACTTTGAGGGTTTAAAAAGTGGTTATTCAACATGAGGCCCGATCCAAATGACAATTTGAATCATTTTTGGAAGAGTCCAAAAAATCCATTTTCTGATGAAAAACGATGACCCCGGACCAGTCGAACATTGAAAAAATGGTCAATATTGATGAAATTTTAACATTTAATCTTTTGACTTTAAATGACGGTTGGATGTGAGTTATTACTTTTTCAACTAAAATAAGGGTGTTTAAAGTCATTTCTGTGCCTGAAATTGGTCAAAATTGAAGATTTTGAGTAAGCAAAACTCTGTAAAAATGGCAATTTTGGTCACTGTGAGGGTTTAAAAAGTGGTTATTCAACATGAGGCCCGATCCAAATGACATTCTGAATCATTTTTGGTAGAGTGCAAAAAATCAATTTTCTGATGAAAAACGATGACCCCGGACCAGTCGAACGTTGAAAAAATGGTCAATATTGCTGAAATTTTAACATTAAATCTTTTGACTTTAAATGACGGTTGGATATGAATTATTACTTTTTCAACTAAAATAAGTGTGTTTAAAGTCATTTCTGTGCCTGAAATTGGTCAAAATTTGAAGCTTTTGAGTAAGCAAAACTCTGTAAAAATGGCAATTTTGGTCACTTTGAGGGTTTAAAAAGTGGTTATTCAACATGAGGCCCGATCCAAATGACAATTTGAATCATTTTTGGAAGAGTCCAAAAAATCCATTTTCTGATGAAAAACGATGACCCCGGACCAGTCGAACATTGAAAAAATGGTCAATATTGATGAAATTTTAACATTTAATCTTTTGACTTTAAATGACGGTTGGATGTGAGTTATTACTTTTTCAACTAAAATAAGTGTGTTTAAAGTCATTTCTGTGCCTGAAATTGGTCAAAATTGAAGATTTTGAGTAAGCAAAACTCTGTAAAAATGGCAATTTTGGTCACTGTGAGGGTTTAAAAAGTGGTTATTCAACATGAGGCCCGATCCAAATGACATTTTGAATCATTTTTGGTAGAGTCCAAAAAATCAATTTTCTGATGAAAAACGATGACCCCGGACCAGTCGAACGTTAAAAAAATGGTGAATATTGATGAAATTTTAACATTTAATCTTTTGACTTTAAATGACGGTTGGATATGAATTATTACTTTTTCAACTAAAACAAGTGTGTTTAAAGTCATTTCTGTGCCTGAAATTGGTCAAATTTGAAGCTTATGAGTAAGCAAAACTCTGTAAAAATGGCAATTTTGGTCACTGTGAGGGTTTAAAAAGTGGTTATTCAACATGAGGCCCGATCCAAATGACATTTTGAATCATTTTTGGAAGAGTCCAAAAAATCAATTTTCTGATGAAAAACGATGACCAGTCGAACGTTGAAAAAATGGTCAATATTGATGAAATTTTAACATTTAATCTTTTGACTTTAAATGACGGTTGGATGTGAGTTATTAATTTTTCAACTAAAATTAGTGTGTTTAAAGTCATTTCTGTGCCTGAAATTGGTAAAAATTCGAAGATTTTGAGTAAGCAAATCTCTGTAAAAATGGCAATTTTGGTCACTGTGAGGGTTTAAAAAGTGGTTATTCAACATGAGGCCTGATCCAAATGACATTTTGAATCATTTTTGGTAGAGTCCAAAAAATCAATTTTCTGATGAAAAACGATGACCCGGACCAGTCCAACGTTGAAAAAATGGTCAATATTGATGAAATTTTAACATTTAATCTTTTGACTTTAAATGACGGTTGGATATGAATTATTACTTTTTCAACTAAAATAAGTGTGTTTAAAGTCATTTCTGTGCCTGAAATTGGTCAAAATTGAAGATTTTGAGTAAGCAAAACTCTGTAAAAATGGCAATTTTGGTCACTGTGAGGGTTTAAAAAGTGGTTATTCAACATGAGGCCCGATCCAAATGACATTCTGAATCATTTTTGGTAGAGTGCAAAAAATCAATTTTCTGATGAAAAACGATGACCCCGGACCAGTCGAACGTTGAAAAAATGGTCAATATTGATGAAATTTTAACATTTAATCTTTTGACTTTAAATGACGGTTGGATATGAGTTATTAGTTTTTCAACTAAAATAAGTGTGTTTAAAGTCATTTCTGTGCCTGAAATTGGTCAAAATTTGAAGCTTTTGAGTAAGCAAAACTCTGTAAAAATGGCAATTTTGGTCACTGTGAGGGTTTAAAAAGTGGTTATTCAACATGAGGCCCGATCCAAATGACAATTTGAATCATTTTTGGAAGAGTCCAAAAAATCCATTTTCTGATGAAAAACGATGACCCCGGACCAGTCGAACGTTGAAAAAATGGTCAATATTGATGAAATTTTAACATTTAATCTTTTGACTTTAAATGACGGTTGGATGTGAGTTATTACTTTTTCAACTAAAATAAGTGTGTTTAAAGTCATTTCTGTGCCTGAAATTGGTAAAAATTGAAGATTTTGAGTAAGCAAAACTCTGTAAAAATGGCAATTTTGGTCACTGTGAGGGTTTAAAAAGTGGTTATTCAACGTGAGGCCCGATCCAAATGACATTTTGAATCATTTTTGGTAGAGTCCAAAAAATCAATTTTCTGATGAAAAACGATGACCCCGGACCAGTCGAACGTTGAAAAAATGGTCAATATTGATGAAATTTTAACATTTAATCTTTTGACTTTAAATGACGGTTGGATATGAATTATTACTTTTTCAACTAAAATAAGTGTGTTTAAAGTCATTTCTGTGCCTGAAATTGGTCAAATTTGAAGCTTATGAGTAAGCAAAACTCTGTAAAAATGGCAATTTTGGTCACTGTGAGGGTTTAAAAATTGGTTATTCAACATGAGGCCCGATCCAAATGACAATTTGAATCATTTTTGGAAGAGTCCAAAAAATCCATTTTCTGATGAAAAACGATGACCCCGGACCAGTCGAACATTGAAAAAATGGTCAATATGGATGAAATTTTAACATTTAATCTTTTGACTTTAAATGACGGTTGGATGTGAGTTATTACTTTTTCAACTAAAATAAGTGTGTTTAAAGTCATTTCTGTGCCTGAAATTGGTCAAAATTGAAGATTTTGAGTAAGCAAAACTCTGTAAAAATGGCAATTTTGGTCACTGTGAGGGTTTAAAAAGTGGTTATTCAACATGAGGCCCGATCCAAATGACATTCTGAATCATTTTTGGTAGAGTGCAAAAAATCAATTTTCTGATGAAAAACGATGACCCCGGACCAGTCGAACGTTGAAAAAATGGTCAATATTGCTGAAATTTTAACATTTAATCTTTTGACTTTAAATGACGGTTGGATATGAATTATTACTTTTTCAACTAAAATAAGTGTGTTTAAAGTCATTTCTGTGCCTGAAATTGGTCAAAATTTGAAGCTTTTGAGTAAGCAAAACTCTGTAAAAATGGCAATTTTGGTCACTTTGAGGGTTTAAAAAGTGGTTATTCAACATGAGGCCCCGATCCAAATGACAATTTGAATCATTTTTGGAAGAGTCCAAAAAATCCATTTTCTGATGAAAAACGATGACCCCGGACCAGTCGAACATTGAAAAAATGGTCAATATTGATGAAATTTTAACATTTAATCTTTTGACTTTAAATGACGGTTGGATGTGAGTTATTACTTTTTCAACTAAAATAAGTGTGTTTAAAGTCATTTCTGTGCCTGAAATTGGTCAAAATTGAAGATTTTGAGTAAGCAAAACTCTGTAAAAATGGCAATTTTGGTCACTGTGAGGGTTTAAAAAGTGGTTATTCAACATGAGGCCCGATCCAAATGACATTTTGAATCATTTTTGGTAGAGTCCAAAAATCAATTTTCTGATGAAAAACGATGACCCCGGACCAGTCGAACGTTGAAAAAATGGTCAATATTGATGAAATTTTAACATTTAATCTTTTGACTTTAAATGACGGTTGGATATGAATTATTACTTTTTCAACTAAAATAAGTGTGTTTAAAGTCATTTCTGTGCCTGAAATTGGTCAAATTTGAAGCTTATGAGTAAGCAAAACTCTGTAAAAATGGCAATTTTGGTCACTGTGAGGGTTTAAAAATTGGTTATTCAACATGAGGCCTATCCAAATGACAATTTGAATCATTTTTGGAAGAGTCCAAAAAATCCATTTTCTGATGAAAAACGATGACCCCGGACCAGTCGAACATTGAAAAAATGGTCAATATGGATGAAATTTTAACATTTAATCTTTTGACTTTAAATGACGGTTGGATGTGAGTTATTACTTTTTCAACTAAAATAAGTGTGTTTAAAGTCATTTCTGTGCCTGAAATTGGTCAAAATTGAAGATTTTGAGTAAGCAAAACTCTGTAAAAATGGCAATTTTGGTCACTGTGAGGGTTTAAAAAGTGGTTATTCAACATGAGGCCCGATCCAAATGACATTCTGAATCATTTTTGGTAGAGTGCAAAAAATCAATTTTCTGATGAAAAACGATGACCCCGGACCAGTCGAACGTTGAAAAAATGGTCAATATTGCTGAAATTTTAACATTTAATCTTTTGACTTTAAATGACGGTTGGATATGAATTATTACTTTTTCAACTAAAATAAGTGTGTTTAAAGTCATTTCTGTGCCTGAAATTGGTCAAAATTTGAAGCTTTTGAGTAAGCAAAACTCTGTAAAAATGGCAATTTTGGTCACTTTGAGGGTTTAAAAAGTGGTTATTCAACATGAGGCCCGATCCAAATGACAATTTGAATCATTTTTGGAAGAGTCCAAAAAATCCATTTTCTGATGAAAAACGATGACCCCGGACCAGTCGAACATTGAAAAAATGGTCAATATTGATGAAATTTTAACATTTAATCTTTTGACTTTAAATGACGGTTGGATGTGAGTTATTACTTTTTCAACTAAAATAAGTGTGTTTAAAGTCATTTCTGTGCCTGAAATTGGTCAAAATTGAAGATTTTGAGTAATCAAAACTCTGTAAAAATGGCAATTTTGGTCACTGTGAGGGTTTAAAAAGTGGTTATTCAACATGAGGCCCGATCCAAATGACATTTTGAATCATTTTTGGTAGAGTCCAAAAAATCAATTTTCTGATGAAAAACGATGACCCCGGACCAGTCGAACGTTGAAAAAATGGTCAATATTGATTAAATTTTAACATTTAATCTTTTGACTTTAAATGACGGTTGGATATGAATTATTACTTTTTCAACTAAAATAAGTGTGTTTAAAGTCATTTCTGTGCCTGAAATTGGTCAAATTTGAAGCTTATGAGTAAGCAAAACTCTGTAAAAATGGCAATTTTGGTCACTGTGAGGGTTTAAAAATTGGTTATTCAACATGAGGCCCGATCCAAATGACATTTTGAATCATTTTTGGAAGAGTCCAAAAAATCAATTTTCTGATGAAAAACGATGACCCCGGACAGTCGAACGTTGAAAAAATGGTCAATATTGATGAAATTTTAACATTTAATCTTTTGACTTTAAATGAAGGTTGGATGTGAGTTATTAATTTTTTCAACTAAAATTAGTGTGTTTAAAGTCATTTCTGTGCCTGAAATTGTAAAAATTCGAAGATTTTGAGTAAGCAAATCTCTGTAAAAATGGCAATTTTGGTCACTGTGAGGGTTTAAAAAGTGGTTATTCAACATGAGGCCTGATCCAAATGACATTTTGAATCATTTTGGTAGAGTCCAAAAAATCAATTTTCTGATGAAAAACGATGACCCGGACCAGTCGAACGTTGAAAAAATGGTCAATATTGATGAAATTTTAACATTTAATCTTTTGACTTTAAATGACGGTTGGATATGAATTATTACTATTTCAACTAAAATAAGTGTGTTTAAAGTCATTTCTGTGCCTGAAATTGGTCAAATTTGAAGATTTTGAGTAAGCAAAAACTCTGTAAAAATGGCAATTTTGGTCACTGTGAGGTTTAAAAAGTGGTTATTCAACATGAGGCCCCGATCCAAATGACAATTTGAATCATTTTTGGAAGAGTCCAAAAAATCCATTTTCTGATGAAAAACGATGACCCCGGACCAGTCGAACATTGAAAAAATGGTCAATATTGATGAAATTTTAACATTTAATCTTTTGACTTTAAATGACGGTTGGATGTGAGTTATTACTTTTTCAACTAAAATAAGTGTGTTTAAAGTCATTTCTTTGCCTGAAATTGGTCAAAATTGAAGATTTTGAGTAAGCAAAACTCTGTAAAAATGGCAATTTTGGTCACTGTGAGGGTTTAAAAAGTGGTTATTCAACATGAGGCCCGATCCAAATGACATTCTGAATCATTTTTGGTAGAGTGCAAAAAATCAATTTTCTGATGAAAAACGATGACCCCGGACCAGTCGAACGTTGAAAAAAATGGTCAATATTGATGAAATTTTAACATTTAATCTTTTGACTTTAAATGACGGTTGGATGTGAGTTATTACTTTTTCAACTAAAATAAGTGTGTTTAAAGTCATTTCTGTGCCTGAAATTGGTCAAAATTTGAAGCTTTTGAGTAAGCAAAACTCTGTAAAAATGGCAATTTTGGTCACTTTGAGGGTTTAAAAAGTGGTTATTCAACATGAGGCCCGATCCAAATGACAATTTGAATCATTTTTAGGAAGAGTCCAAAAAATCAATTTTCTGATGAAAAACGATGACCCCGGACCAGTCGAACATTGAAAAAATGGTCAATATTGATGAAATTTTAACATTTAATCTTTTGACTTTAAATGACGGTTGGATGTGAGTTATTACTTTTTCAACTAAAATAAGTGTGTTTAAAGTCATTTCTGTGCCTGAAATTGGTCAAAATTGAAGATTTTGAGTAAGCAAAACTCTGTAAAAATGGCAATTTTGGTCACTGTGAGGGTTTAAAAAGTGGTTATTCAACATGAGGCCCGATCCAAATGACATTCTGAATCATTTTTGGTAGAGTGCAAAAAATCAATTTTCTGATGAAAAACGATGACCCCGGACCAGTCGAACGTTGAAAAAATGGTCAATATTGATGAAATTTTAACATTTAATCTTTTGACTTTAAATGACGGTTGGATGTGAGTTATTACTTTTTCAACTAAAATAAGTGTGTTTAAAGTCATTTCTGTGCCTGAAATTGGTCAAAATTTGAAGCTTTTGAGTAAGCAAACTCTGTAAAAATGGCAATTTTGGTCACTGTGGGGGTTTAAAAAGTGGTAATTCAACATGAGGCCCGATCCAAATGACATTTTGAATCATTTTTGGTAGAGTGCAAAAAATCAATTTTCTGATGAAAAACGATGACCCCGGACCAGTCGAACGTTGAAAAAATGGTCAATATTGCTGAAATTTTAACATTTAATCTTTTGACTTTAAATGACGGTTGGATGTGAGTTATTACTTTTTCAACTAAAATAAGTGTGTTTAAAGTCATTTCTGTGCCTGAAATTGGTCAAAATTTGTAGCTTTTGAGTAAGCAAAACTCTGTAAAAATGGCAATTTTGGTCACTGTGAGGGTTTAAAAAGTGGTTATTCAACATGAGGCCCGATCCAAATGACATTCTGAATCATTTTTGGTAGAGTGCAAAAAATCAATTTTCTGATGAAAAACAATGACCCCGGACCAGTCGAACGTTGAAAAAAATGGTCAATATTGATGAAATTTTAACATTTAATCTTTTGACTTTAAATGACGGTTGGATGTGAGTTATTACTTTTTCAACTAAAATAAGTGTGTTTAAAGTCATTTCTGTGCCTCAAATTGGTCAAAATTGAAGCTTTTGAGTAAGCAAAACTCTGTAAAAATGGCAATTTTGGTCACTGTGAGGGTTTAAAAAGTGGTTATTCAACATGAGGCCCGATCCAAATGACATTTTGAATCATTTTTGGAAGAGTCCAAAAAATCCATTTTCTGATAAAAAACGATGACCCCGGACCAGTCGAACGTTGAAAAAATTGTCAATATTGATGAAATTTTAACATTTAATCTTTTGACTTTAAATGACGGTTGGATGTGAGTTATTACTTTTTCAACTAAAATAAGTGTGTTTAAAGTCATTTCTGTGCCTGAAATTGGTCAAAATTTGAAGCTTTTGAGTTAGCAAAACTCTGTAAAAATGGCAATTTTGGTCACTTTGAGGGTTTAAAAAGTGGTTATTCAACATGAGGCCCGATCCAAATGACAATTTGAATCATTTTTGGAAGAGTCCAAAAAATCCATTTTCTGATGAAAAACGATGACCCCGGACCAGTCGAACATTGAAAAAATGGTCAATATTGATGAAATTTTAACATTTAATCTTTTGACTTTAAATGACGGTTGGATGTGAGTTATTACTTTTTCAACTAAAATAAGGGTGTTTAAAGTCATTTCTGTGCCTGAAATTGGTCAAAATTGAAGATTTTGAGTAAGCAAAACTCTGTAAAAATGGCAATTTTGGTCACTGTGAGGGTTTAAAAAGTGGTTATTCAACATGAGGCCCGATCCAAATGACATTCTGAATCATTTTTGGTAGAGTGCAAAAAATCAATTTTCTGATGAAAAACGATGACCCCGGACCAGTCGAACGTTGAAAAAATGGTCAATATTGCTGAAATTTTAACATTAAATCTTTTGACTTTAAATGACGGTTGGATATGAATTATTACTTTTTCAACTAAAATAAGTGTGTTTAAAGTCATTTCTGTGCCTGAAATTGGTCAAAATTTGAAGCTTTTGAGTAAGCAAAACTCTGTAAAAATGGCAATTTTGGTCACTTTGAGGGTTTAAAAAGTGGTTATTCAACATGAGGCCCGATCCAAATGACAATTTGAATCATTTTTGGAAGAGTCCAAAAAATCCATTTTCTGATGAAAAACGATGACCCCGGACCAGTCGAACATTGAAAAAATGGTCAATATTGATGAAATTTTAACATTTAATCTTTTGACTTTAAATGACGGTTGGATGTGAGTTATTACTTTTTCAACTAAAATAAGTGTGTTTAAAGTCATTTCTGTGCCTGAAATTGGTCAAAATTGAAGATTTTGAGTAAGCAAAACTCTGTAAAAATGGCAATTTTGGTCACTGTGAGGGTTTAAAAAGTGGTTATTCAACATGAGGCCCGATCCAAATGACATTTTGAATCATTTTTGGTAGAGTCCAAAAAATCAATTTTCTGATGAAAAACGATGACCCCGGACCAGTCGAACGTTAAAAAAATGGTGAATATTGATGAAATTTTAACATTTAATCTTTTGACTTTAAATGACGGTTGGATATGAATTATTACTTTTTCAACTAAAACAAGTGTGTTTAAAGTCATTTCTGTGCCTGAAATTGGTCAAATTTGAAGCTTATGAGTAAGCAAAACTCTGTAAAAATGGCAATTTTGGTCACTGTGAGGGTTTAAAAAGTGGTTATTCAACATGAGGCCCGATCCAAATGACATTTTGAATCATTTTTGGAAGAGTCCAAAAAATCAATTTTCTGATGAAAAACGATGACCAGTCGAACGTTGAAAAAATGGTCAATATTGATGAAATTTTAACATTTAATCTTTTGACTTTAAATGACGGTTGGATGTGAGTTATTAATTTTTCAACTAAAATTAGTGTGTTTAAAGTCATTTCTGTGCCTGAAATTGGTAAAAATTCGAAGATTTTGAGTAAGCAAATCTCTGTAAAAATGGCAATTTTGGTCACTGTGAGGGTTTAAAAAGTGGTTATTCAACATGAGGCCTGATCCAAATGACATTTTGAATCATTTTTGGTAGAGTCCAAAAAATCAATTTTCTGATGAAAAACGATGACCCGGACCAGTCCAACGTTGAAAAAATGGTCAATATTGATGAAATTTTAACATTTAATCTTTTGACTTTAAATGACGGTTGGATATGAATTATTACTTTTTCAACTAAAATAAGTGTGTTTAAAGTCATTTCTGTGCCTGAAATTGGTCAAAATTGAAGATTTTGAGTAAGCAAAACTCTGTAAAAATGGCAATTTTGGTCACTGTGAGGGTTTAAAAAGTGGTTATTCAACATGAGGCCCGATCCAAATGACATTCTGAATCATTTTTGGTAGAGTGCAAAAAATCAATTTTCTGATGAAAAACGATGACCCCGGACCAGTCGAACGTTGAAAAAATGGTCAATATTGATGAAATTTTAACATTTAATCTTTTGACTTTAAATGACGGTTGGATATGAGTTATTAGTTTTTCAACTAAAATAAGTGTGTTTAAAGTCATTTCTGTGCCTGAAATTGGTCAAAATTTGAAGCTTTTGAGTAAGCAAAACTCTGTAAAAATGGCAATTTTGGTCACTGTGAGGGTTTAAAAAGTGGTTATTCAACATGAGGCCCGATCCAAATGACAATTTGAATCATTTTTGGAAGAGTCCAAAAAATCCATTTTCTGATGAAAAACGATGACCCCGGACCAGTCGAACGTTGAAAAAATGGTCAATATTGATGAAATTTTAACATTTAATCTTTTGACTTTAAATGACGGTTGGATGTGAGTTATTACTTTTTCAACTAAAATAAGTGTGTTTAAAGTCATTTCTGTGCCTGAAATTGGTAAAAATTGAAGATTTTGAGTAAGCAAAACTCTGTAAAAATGGCAATTTTGGTCACTGTGAGGGTTTAAAAAGTGGTTATTCAACGTGAGGCCCGATCCAAATGACATTTTGAATCATTTTTGGTAGAGTCCAAAAAATCAATTTTCTGATGAAAAACGATGACCCCGGACCAGTCGAACGTTGAAAAAATGGTCAATATTGATGAAATTTTAACATTTAATCTTTTGACTTTAAATGACGGTTGGATATGAATTATTACTTTTTCAACTAAAATAAGTGTGTTTAAAGTCATTTCTGTGCCTGAAATTGGTCAAATTTGAAGCTTATGAGTAAGCAAAACTCTGTAAAAATGGCAATTTTGGTCACTGTGAGGGTTTAAAAATTGGTTATTCAACATGAGGCCCGATCCAAATGACAATTTGAATCATTTTTGGAAGAGTCCAAAAAATCCATTTTCTGATGAAAAACGATGACCCCGGACCAGTCGAACATTGAAAAAATGGTCAATATGGATGAAATTTTAACATTTAATCTTTTGACTTTAAATGACGGTTGGATGTGAGTTATTACTTTTTCAACTAAAATAAGTGTGTTTAAAGTCATTTCTGTGCCTGAAATTGGTCAAAATTGAAGATTTTGAGTAAGCAAAACTCTGTAAAAATGGCAATTTTGGTCACTGTGAGGGTTTAAAAAGTGGTTATTCAACATGAGGCCCGATCCAAATGACATTCTGAATCATTTTTGGTAGAGTGCAAAAAATCAATTTTCTGATGAAAAACGATGACCCCGGACCAGTCGAACGTTGAAAAAATGGTCAATATTGCTGAAATTTTAACATTTAATCTTTTGACTTTAAATGACGGTTGGATATGAATTATTACTTTTTCAACTAAAATAAGTGTGTTTAAAGTCATTTCTGTGCCTGAAATTGGTCAAAATTTGAAGCTTTTGAGTAAGCAAAACTCTGTAAAAATGGCAATTTTGGTCACTTTGAGGGTTTAAAAAGTGGTTATTCAACATGAGGCCCGATCCAAATGACAATTTGAATCATTTTTGGAAGAGTCCAAAAAATCCATTTTCTGATGAAAAACGATGACCCCGGACCAGTCGAACATTGAAAAAATGGTCAATATTGATGAAATTTTAACATTTAATCTTTTGACTTTAAATGACGGTTGGATGTGAGTTATTACTTTTTCAACTAAAATAAGTGTGTTTAAAGTCATTTCTGTGCCTGAAATTGGTCAAAATTGAAGATTTTGAGTAAGCAAAACTCTGTAAAAATGGCAATTTTGGTCACTGTGAGGGTTTAAAAAGTGGTTATTCAACATGAGGCCCGATCCAAATGACATTTTGAATCATTTTTGGTAGAGTCCAAAAAATCAATTTTCTGATGAAAAACGATGACCCCGGACCAGTCGAACGTTGAAAAAATGGTCAATATCGATGAAATTTTAACATTTAATCTTTTGACTTTAAATGACGGTTGGATATGAATTATTACTTTTTCAACTAAAATAAGTGTGTTTAAAGTCATTTCTGTGCCTGAAATTGGTCAAATTTGAAGCTTATGAGTAAGCAAAACTCTGTAAAAATGGCAATTTTGGTCACTGTGAGGGTTTAAAAATTGGTTATTCAACATGAGGCCTGATCCAAATGACATTTTGAATCATTTTTGGAAGAGTCCAAAAAATCCATTTTCTGATGAAAAACGATGACCCCGGACCAGTCGAACGTTGAAAGAATGGTCAATATTGATGAAATTTTAACATTTAATCTTTTGACTTTAAATGACGGTTGGATATGAATTATTACTTTTTCAACTAAAATAAGTGTGTTTAAAGTCATTTCTGTGCCTGAAATTGGTCAAAATTGAAGATTTTGAGTAAGCAAAACTCTGTAAAAATGGCAATTTTGGTCACTGTGAGGGTTTAAAAAGTGGTTATTCAACATGAGGCCCGATCCAAATGACATTCTGAATCATTTTTGGTAGAGTGCAAAAAATCAATTTTCTGATGAAAAACGATGACCCCGGACCAGTCGAACGTTGAAAAAATGGTCAATATTGATGAAATTTTAACATTTAATCTTTTGACTTTAAATGACGGTTGGATATGAGTTATTAGTTTTTCAACTAAAATAAGTGTGTTTAAAGTCATTTCTGTGCCTGAAATTGGTCAAAATTTGAAGCTTTTGAGTAAGCAAAACTCTGTAAAAATGGCAATTTTGGTCACTTTGAGGGTTTAAAAAGTGGTTATTCAACATGAGGCCCGATCCAAATGACAATTTGAATCATTTTTGGAAGAGTCCAAAAAATCCATTTTCTGATGAAAAACGATGACCCCGGACCAGTCGAACATTGAAAAAATGGTCAATATTGATGAAATTTTAACATTTAATCTTTTGACTTTAAATGACGGTTGGATGTGAGTTATTACTTTTTCAACTAAAATAAGTGTGTTTAAAGTCATTTCTGTGCCTGAAATTGGTCAAAATTGAAGATTTTGAGTAAGCAAAACTCTGTAAAAATGGCAATTTTGGTCACTGTGAGGGTTTAAAAAGTGGTTATTCAACATGAGGCCCGATCCAAATGACATTTTGAATCATTTTTGGTAGAGTCCAAAAAATCAATTTTCTGATGAAAAACAATGACCCCGGACCAGTCGAACATTGAAAAAATGGTCAATATTGATGAAATTTTAACATTTAATCTTTTGACTTTAAATGACGGTTGGATATGAAATATTACTTTTTCAACTAAAACAAGTGTGTTTAAAGTCATTTCTGTGCCTGAAATTGGTCAAATTTGAAGCTTATGAGTAAGCAAAACTCTGTAAAAATGGCAATTTTGGTCACTGTGAGGGTTTAAAAAGTGGTTATTCAACATGAGGCCCGATCCAAATGACATTTTGAATCATTTTTGGAAGAGTCCAAAAAATCCATTTTCTGATGAAAAACGATGACCCCGTACCAGTCGAACGTTGAAAAAATGGTCAATATTGATGAAATTTTAACATTTAATCTTTTGACTTTAAATGACGGTTGGATGTGAGTTATTAATTTTTCAACTAAAATTAGTGTGTTTAAAGTCATTTCTGTGCCTGAAATTGGTAAAAATTCGAAGATTTTGAGTAAGCAAATCTCTGTAAAAATGGCAATTTTGGTCACTGTGAGGGTTTAAAAAGTGGTTATTCAACATGAGGCCTGATCCAAATGACATTTTGAATCATTTTTGGTAGAGTCCAAAAAATCAATTTTCTGATGAAAAACGATGACCCGGACCAGTCGAACGTTGAAAAAATGGTCAATATTGATGAAATTTTAACATTTAATCTTTTGACTTTAAATGACGGTTGGATGTGAGTTATTACTTTTTCAACTAAAATAAGTGTGTTTAAAGTCATTTCTGTGCCTGAAATTGGTCAAAATTGAAGATTTTGAGTAAGCAAAACTCTGTAAAAATGGCAATTTTGGTCACTGTGAGGGTTTAAAAAGTGGTTATTCAACATGAGGCCCGATCCAAATGACATTTTGAATTATTTTTGGTAGAGTCCAAAAAATCAATTTTCTGATGAAAAACGATGACCCCGGACCAGTCGAACGTTGAAAAAATGGTCAATATTGATGAAATTTTAACATTTAATCTTTTGACTTTAAATGACGGTTGGATATGAATTATTACTTTTTCAACTAAAACAAGTGTGTTTAAAGTCATTTCTGTGCCTGAAATTGGTCAAATTTGAAGCTTATGAGTAAGCAAAACTCTGTAAAAATGGCAATTTTGGTCACTGTGAGGGTTTAAAAAGTGGTTATTCAACATGAGGCCCGATCCAAATGACATTTTGAATCATTTTTGGAAGAGTCCAAAAAATCCATTTTCTGATGAAAAACGATGACCCCGGACCAGTCGAACGTTGAAAAAATGGTCAATATTGATGAAATTTTAACATTTAATCTTTTGACTTTAAATGACGGTTGGATGTGAGTTATTAATTTTTCAACTAAAATTAGTGTGTTTAAAGTCATTTCTGTGCCTGAAATTGGTAAAAATTCGAAGATTTTGAGTAAGCAAATCTCTGTAAAAATGGCAATTTTGGTCACTGTGAGGGTTTAAAAAGTGGTTATTCAACATGAGGCCTGATCCAAATGACATTTTGAATCATTTTTGGTAGAGTCCAAAAAATCAATTTTCTGATGAAAAACGATGACCCGGACCAGTCGAACGTTGAAAAAATGGTCAATATTGATGAAATTTTAACATTTAATCTTTTGACTTTAAATGACGGTTGGATATGAATTATTACTTTTTCAACTAAAATAAGTGTGTTTAAAGTCATTTCTGTGCCTGAAATTGGTCAAAATTGAAGATTTTGAGTAAGCAAAACTCTGTAAAAATGGCAATTTTGGTCACTGTGAGGGTTTAAAAAGTGGTTATTCAACATGAGGCCCGATCCAAATGACATTCTGAATCATTTTTGGTAGAGTGCAAAAAATCAATTTTCTGATGAAAAACGATGACCCCGGACCAGTCGAACGTTGAAAAAATGGTCAATATTGATGAAATTTTAACATTTAATCTTTTGACTTTAAATGACGGTTGGATATGAGTTATTAGTTTTTCAACTAAAATAAGTGTGTTTAAAGTCATTTCTGTGCCTGAAATTGGTCAAAATTTGAAGCTTTTGAGTAAGCAAAACTCTGTAAAAATGGCAATTTTGGTCACTGTGAGGGTTTAAAAAGTGGTTATTCAACATGAGGCCCGATCCAAATGACATTCTGAATCATTTTTGGTAGAGTGCAAAAAATCAATTTTCTGATGAAAAACGATGACCCCGGACCAGTCGAACGTTGAAAAAATGGTCAATATTGATGAAATTTTAACATTTAATCTTTTGACTTTAAATGACGGTTGGATGTGAGTTATTACTTTTTCAACTAAAATAAGTGTGTTTAAAGTCATTTCTGTGCCTGAAATTGGTCAAAATTTGAAGCTTTTGAGTAAGCAAAACTCTGTAAAAATGGCAATTTTGGTCACTTTGAGGGTTTAAAAAGTGGTTATTCAACATGAGGCCTATCCAAATGACAATTTGAATCATTTTTGGAAGAGTCAAAAAAATCCATTTTCTGATGAAAAACGATGACCCCGGACCAGTCGAACATTGAAAAAATGGTCAATATGGATGAAATTTTAACATTTAATCTTTTGACTTTAAATGACGGTTGGATGTGAGTTATTACTTTTTCAACTAAAATAAGTGTGTTTAAAGTCATTTCTGTGCCTGAAATTGGTCAAAATTGAAGATTTTGAGTAAGCAAAACTCTGTAAAAATGGCAATTTTGGTCACTGTGAGGGTTTAAAAAGTGGTTATTCAACATGAGGCCCGATCCAAATGACATTCTGAATCATTTTTGGTAGAGTGCAAAAAATCAATTTTCTGATGAAAAACGATGACCCCGGACCAGTCGAACGTTGAAAAAATGGTCAATATTGCTGAAATTTTAACATTTAATCTTTTGACTTTAAATGACGGTTGGATATGAATTATTACTTTTTCAACTAAAATAAGTGTGTTTAAAGTCATTTCTGTGCCTGAAATTGGTCAAAATTTGAAGCTTTTGAGTAAGCAAAACTCTGTAAAAATGGCAATTTTGGTCACTTTGAGGGTTTAAAAAGTGGTTATTCAACATGAGGCCCGATCCAAATGACAATTTGAATCATTTTTGGAAGAGTCCAAAAAATCCATTTTCTGATGAAAAACGATGACCCCGGACCAGTCGAACATTGAAAAAATGGTCAATATTGATGAAATTTTAACATTTAATCTTTTGACTTTAAATGACGGTTGGATGTGAGTTATTACTTTTTCAACTAAAATAAGTGTGTTTAAAGTCATTTCTGTGCCTGAAATTGGTCAAAATTGAAGATTTTGAGTAAGCAAAACTCTGTAAAAATGGCAATTTTGGTCACTGTGAGGGTTTAAAAAGTGGTTATTCAACATGAGGCCCGATCCAAATGACATTTTGAATCATTTTTGGTAGAGTCCAAAAAATCAATTTTCTGATGAAAAACGATGACCCCGGACCAGTCGAACGTTGAAAAAATGGTCAATATTGATTAAATTTTAACATTTAATCTTTTGACTTTAAATGACGGTTGGATATGAATTATTACTTTTTCAACTAAAATAAGTGTGTTTAAAGTCATTTCTGTGCCTGAAATTGGTCAAAATTTGAAGCTTTTGAGTAAGCAAAACTCTGTAAAAATGGCAATTTTGGTCACTGTGAGGGTTTAAAAAGTGGTTATTCAACATGAGGCCCGATCCAAATGACATTCTGAATCATTTTTGGTAGAGTGCAAAAAATCAATTTTCTGATGAAAAACGATGACCCCGGACCAGTCGAACGTTGAAAAAATGGTCAATATTGATGAAATTTTAACATTTAATCTTTTGACTTTAAATGACGGTTGGATGTGAGTTATTAATTTTTCAACTAAAATTAGTGTGTTTAAAGTCATTTCTGTGCCTGAAATTGGTAAAAATTCGAAGATTTTGAGTAAGCAAATCTCTGTAAAAATGGCAATTTTGGTCACTGTGAGGGTTTAAAAAGTGGTTATTCAACATGAGGCCTGATCCAAATGACATTTTGAATCATTTTTGGTAGAGTCCAAAAAATCAATTTTCTGATGAAAAACGATGACCCGGACCAGTCGAACGTTGAAAAAATGGTCAATATTGATGAAATTTTAACATTTAATCTTTTGACTTTAAATGACGGTTGGATATGAATTATTACTTTTTCAACTAAAATAAGTGTGTTTAAAGTCATTTCTGTGCCTGAAATTGGTCAAAATTGAAGATTTTGAGTAAGCAAAACTCTGTAAAAATGGCAATTTTGGTCACTGTGAGGGTTTAAAAAGTGGTTATTCAACATGAGGCCCGATCCAAATGACATTCTGAATCATTTTTGGTAGAGTGCAAAAAATCAATTTTCTGATGAAAAACGATGACCCCGGACCAGTCGAACGTTGAAAAAATGGTCAATATTGATGAAATTTTAACATTTAATCTTTTGACTTTAAATGACGGTTGGATATGAGTTATTAGTTTTTCAACTAAAATAAGTGTGTTTAAAGTCATTTCTGTGCCTGAAATTGGTCAAAATTTGAAGCTTTTGAGTAAGCAAAACTCTGTAAAAATGGCAATTTTGGTCACTGTGAGGGTTTAAAAAGTGGTTATTCAACATGAGGCCCGATCCAAATGACATTCTGAATCATTTTTGGTAGAGTGCAAAAAATCAATTTTCTGATGAAAAACGATGACCCCGGACCAGTCGAACGTTGAAAAAATGGTCAATATTGATGAAATTTTAACATTTAATCTTTTGACTTTAAATGACGGTTGGATGTGAGTTATTACTTTTTCAACTAAAATAAGTGTGTTTAAAGTCATTTCTGTGCCTGAAATTGGTCAAAATTTGAAGCTTTTGAGTAAGCAAAACTCTGTAAAAATGGCAATTTTGGTCACTTTGAGGGTTTAAAAAGTGGTTATTCAACATGAGGCCTATCCAAATGACAATTTGAATCATTTTTGGAAGAGTCCAAAAAATCCATTTTCTGATGAAAAACGATGACCCCGGACCAGTCGAACATTGAAAAAATGGTCAATATGGATGAAATTTTAACATTTAATCTTTTGACTTTAAATGACGGTTGGATGTGAGTTATTACTTTTTCAACTAAAATAAGTGTGTTTAAAGTCATTTCTGTGCCTGAAATTGGTCAAAATTGAAGATTTTGAGTAAGCAAAACTCTGTAAAAATGGCAATTTTGGTCACTGTGAGGGTTTAAAAAGTGGTTATTCAACATGAGGCCCGATCCAAATGACATTCTGAATCATTTTTGGTAGAGTGCAAAAAATCAATTTTCTGATGAAAAACGATGACCCCGGACCAGTCGAACGTTGAAAAAATGGTCAATATTGCTGAAATTTTAACATTTAATCTTTTGACTTTAAATGACGGTTGGATATGAATTATTACTTTTTCAACTAAAATAAGTGTGTTTAAAGTCATTTCTGTGCCTGAAATTGGTCAAAATTTGAAGCTTTTGAGTAAGCAAAACTCTGTAAAAATGGCAATTTTGGTCACTTTGAGGGTTTAAAAAGTGGTTATTCAACATGAGGCCCGATCCAAATGACAATTTGAATCATTTTTGGAAGAGTCCAAAAAATCCATTTTCTGATGAAAAACGATGACCCCGGACCAGTCGAACATTGAAAAAATGGTCAATATTGATGAAATTTTAACATTTAATCTTTTGACTTTAAATGACGGTTGGATGTGAGTTATTACTTTTTCAACTAAAATAAGTGTGTTTAAAGTCATTTCTGTGCCTGAAATTGGTCAAAATTGAAGATTTTGAGTAAGCAAAACTCTGTAAAAATGGCAATTTTGGTCACTGTGAGGGTTTAAAAAGTGGTTATTCAACATGAGGCCCGATCCAAATGACATTTTGAATCATTTTTGGTAGAGTCCAAAAAATCAATTTTCTGATGAAAAACGATGACCCCGGACCAGTCGAACGTTGAAAAAATGGTCAATATTGATTAAATTTTAACATTTAATCTTTTGACTTTAAATGACGGTTGGATATGAATTATTACTTTTTCAACTAAAATAAGTGTGTTTAAAGTCATTTCTGTGCCTGAAATTGGTCAAAATTTGAAGCTTTTGAGTAAGCAAAACTCTGTAAAAATGGCAATTTTGGTCACTGTGAGGGTTTAAAAAGTGGTTATTCAACATGAGGCCCGATCCAAATGACATTCTGAATCATTTTTGGTAGAGTGCAAAAAATCAATTTTCTGATGAAAAACGATGACCCCGGACCAGTCGAACGTTGAAAAAATGGTCAATATTGATGAAATTTTAACATTTAATCTTTTGACTTTAAATGACGGTTGGATGTGAGTTATTAATTTTTCAACTAAAATTAGTGTGTTTAAAGTCATTTCTGTGCCTGAAATTGGTAAAAATTCGAAGATTTTGAGTAAGCAAATCTCTGTAAAAATGGCAATTTTGGTCACTGTGAGGGTTTAAAAAGTGGTTATTCAACATGAGGCCTGATCCAAATGACATTTTGAATCATTTTTGGTAGAGTCCAAAAAATCAATTTTCTGATGAAAAACGATGACCCGGACCAGTCGAACGTTGAAAAAATGGTCAATATTGATGAAATTTTAACATTTAATCTTTTGACTTTAAATGACGGTTGGATGTGAGTTATTACTTTTTCAACTAAAATAAGTGTGTTTAAAGTCATTTCTGTGCCTGAAATTGGTCAAAATTGAAGATTTTGAGTAAGCAAAACTCTGTAAAAATGGCAATTTTGGTCACTGTGAGGGTTTAAAAAGTGGTTATTCAACATGAGGCCCGATCCAAATGACATTTTGAATTATTTTTGGTAGAGTCCAAAAAATCAATTTTCTGATGAAAAACGATGACCCCGGACCAGTCGAACGTTGAAAAAATGGTCAATATTGATGAAATTTTAACATTTAATCTTTTGACTTTAAATGACGGTTGGATATGAATTATTACTTTTTCAACTAAAACAAGTGTGTTTAAAGTCATTTCTGTGCCTGAAATTGGTCAAATTTGAAGCTTATGAGTAAGCAAAACTCTGTAAAAATGGCAATTTTGGTCACTGTGAGGGTTTAAAAAGTGGTTATTCAACATGAGGCCCGATCCAAATGACATTTTGAATCATTTTTGGAAGAGTCCAAAAAATCCATTTTCTGATGAAAAACGATGACCCCGGACCAGTCGAACGTTGAAAAAATGGTCAATATTGATGAAATTTTAACATTTAATCTTTTGACTTTAAATGACGGTTGGATGTGAGTTATTAATTTTTCAACTAAAATTAGTGTGTTTAAAGTCATTTCTGTGCCTGAAATTGGTAAAAATTCGAAGATTTTGAGTAAGCAAATCTCTGTAAAAATGGCAATTTTGGTCACTGTGAGGGTTTAAAAAGTGGTTATTCAACATGAGGCCTGATCCAAATGACATTTTGAATCATTTTTGGTAGAGTCCAAAAAATCAATTTTCTGATGAAAAACGATGACCCGGACCAGTCGAACGTTGAAAAAATGGTCAATATTGATGAAATTTTAACATTTAATCTTTTGACTTTAAATGACGGTTGGATATGAATTATTACTTTTTCAACTAAAATAAGTGTGTTTAAAGTCATTTCTGTGCCTGAAATTGGTCAAAATTGAAGATTTTGAGTAAGCAAAACTCTGTAAAAATGGCAATTTTGGTCACTGTGAGGGTTTAAAAAGTGGTTATTCAACATGAGGCCCGATCCAAATGACATTCTGAATCATTTTTGGTAGAGTGCAAAAAATCAATTTTCTGATGAAAAACGATGACCCCGGACCAGTCGAACGTTGAAAAAATGGTCAATATTGATGAAATTTTAACATTTAATCTTTTGACTTTAAATGACGGTTGGATATGAGTTATTAGTTTTTCAACTAAAATAAGTGTGTTTAAAGTCATTTCTGTGCCTGAAATTGGTCAAAATTTGAAGCTTTTGAGTAAGCAAAACTCTGTAAAAATGGCAATTTTGGTCACTGTGAGGGTTTAAAAAGTGGTTATTCAACATGAGGCCCGATCCAAATGACATTCTGAATCATTTTTGGTAGAGTGCAAAAAATCAATTTTCTGATGAAAAACGATGACCCCGGACCAGTCGAACGTTGAAAAAATGGTCAATATTGATGAAATTTTAACATTTAATCTTTTGACTTTAAATGACGGTTGGATGTGAGTTATTACTTTTTCAACTAAAATAAGTGTGTTTAAAGTCATTTCTGTGCCTGAAATTGGTCAAAATTTGAAGCTTTTGAGTAAGCAAAACTCTGTAAAAATGGCAATTTTGGTCACTTTGAGGGTTTAAAAAGTGGTTATTCAACATGAGGCCTATCCAAATGACAATTTGAATCATTTTTGGAAGAGTCAAAAAAATCCATTTTCTGATGAAAAACGATGACCCCGGACCAGTCGAACATTGAAAAAATGGTCAATATGGATGAAATTTTAACATTTAATCTTTTGACTTTAAATGACGGTTGGATGTGAGTTATTACTTTTTCAACTAAAATAAGTGTGTTTAAAGTCATTTCTGTGCCTGAAATTGGTCAAAATTGAAGATTTTGAGTAAGCAAAACTCTGTAAAAATGGCAATTTTGGTCACTGTGAGGGTTTAAAAAGTGGTTATTCAACATGAGGCCCGATCCAAATGACATTCTGAATCATTTTTGGTAGAGTGCAAAAAATCAATTTTCTGATGAAAAACGATGACCCCGGACCAGTCGAACGTTGAAAAAATGGTCAATATTGCTGAAATTTTAACATTTAATCTTTTGACTTTAAATGACGGTTGGATATGAATTATTACTTTTTCAACTAAAATAAGTGTGTTTAAAGTCATTTCTGTGCCTGAAATTGGTCAAAATTTGAAGCTTTTGAGTAAGCAAAACTCTGTAAAAATGGCAATTTTGGTCACTTTGAGGGTTTAAAAAGTGGTTATTCAACATGAGGCCCGATCCAAATGACAATTTGAATCATTTTTGGAAGAGTCCAAAAAATCCATTTTCTGATGAAAAACGATGACCCCGGACCAGTCGAACATTGAAAAAATGGTCAATATTGATGAAATTTTAACATTTAATCTTTTGACTTTAAATGACGGTTGGATGTGAGTTATTACTTTTTCAACTAAAATAAGTGTGTTTAAAGTCATTTCTGTGCCTGAAATTGGTCAAAATTGAAGATTTTGAGTAAGCAAAACTCTGTAAAAATGGCAATTTTGGTCACTGTGAGGGTTTAAAAAGTGGTTATTCAACATGAGGCCCGATCCAAATGACATTTTGAATCATTTTTGGTAGAGTCCAAAAAATCAATTTTCTGATGAAAAACGATGACCCCGGACCAGTCGAACGTTGAAAAAATGGTCAATATTGATTAAATTTTAACATTTAATCTTTTGACTTTAAATGACGGTTGGATATGAATTATTACTTTTTCAACTAAAATAAGTGTGTTTAAAGTCATTTCTGTGCCTGAAATTGGTCAAAATTTGAAGCTTTTGAGTAAGCAAAACTCTGTAAAAATGGCAATTTTGGTCACTGTGAGGGTTTAAAAAGTGGTTATTCAACATGAGGCCCGATCCAAATGACATTCTGAATCATTTTTGGTAGAGTGCAAAAAATCAATTTTCTGATGAAAAACGATGACCCCGGACCAGTCGAACGTTGAAAAAATGGTCAATATTGATGAAATTTTAACATTTAATCTTTTGACTTTAAATGACGGTTGGATGTGAGTTATTAATTTTTCAACTAAAATTAGTGTGTTTAAAGTCATTTCTGTGCCTGAAATTGGTAAAAATTCGAAGATTTTGAGTAAGCAAATCTCTGTAAAAATGGCAATTTTGGTCACTGTGAGGGTTTAAAAAGTGGTTATTCAACATGAGGCCTGATCCAAATGACATTTTGAATCATTTTTGGTAGAGTCCAAAAAATCAATTTTCTGATGAAAAACGATGACCCGGACCAGTCGAACGTTGAAAAAATGGTCAATATTGATGAAATTTTAACATTTAATCTTTTGACTTTAAATGACGGTTGGATATGAATTATTACTTTTTCAACTAAAATAAGTGTGTTTAAAGTCATTTCTGTGCCTGAAATTGGTCAAAATTGAAGATTTTGAGTAAGCAAAACTCTGTAAAAATGGCAATTTTGGTCACTGTGAGGGTTTAAAAAGTGGTTATTCAACATGAGGCCCGATCCAAATGACATTCTGAATCATTTTTGGTAGA
This sequence comes from Lissotriton vulgaris, assembly GCF_964263255.1. NCBI lineage: Eukaryota > Metazoa > Chordata > Amphibia > Caudata > Salamandridae > Lissotriton > Lissotriton vulgaris. The sequence continues at coordinate 165,701 of NW_028254112.1, forward strand.
GTGCAAAAAATCAATTTTCTGATGAAAAACGATGACCCCGGACCAGTCGAACGTTGAAAAAATGGTCAATATTGATGAAATTTTAACATTTAATCTTTTGACTTTAAATGACGGTTGGATATGAGTTATTAGTTTTTCAACTAAAATAAGTGTGTTTAAAGTCATTTCTGTGCCTGAAATTGGTCAAAATTTGAAGCTTTTGAGTAAGCAAAACTCTGTAAAAATGGCAATTTTGGTCACTGTGAGGGTTTAAAAAGTGGTTATTCAACATGAGGCCCGATCCAAATGACATTCTGAATCATTTTTGGTAGAGTGCAAAAAATCAATTTTCTGATGAAAAACGATGACCCCGGACCAGTCGAACGTTGAAAAAATGGTCAATATTGATGAAATTTTAACATTTAATCTTTTGACTTTAAATGACGGTTGGATGTGAGTTATTACTTTTTCAACTAAAATAAGTGTGTTTAAAGTCATTTCTGTGCCTGAAATTGGTCAAAATTTGAAGCTTTTGAGTAAGCAAAACTCTGTAAAAATGGCAATTTTGGTCACTTTGAGGGTTTAAAAAGTGGTTATTCAACATGAGGCCTATCCAAATGACAATTTGAATCATTTTTGGAAGAGTCCAAAAAATCCATTTTCTGATGAAAAACGATGACCCCGGACCAGTCGAACATTGAAAAAATGGTCAATATGGATGAAATTTTAACATTTAATCTTTTGACTTTAAATGACGGTTGGATGTGAGTTATTACTTTTTCAACTAAAATAAGTGTGTTTAAAGTCATTTCTGTGCCTGAAATTGGTCAAAATTGAAGATTTTGAGTAAGCAAAACTCTGTAAAAATGGCAATTTTGGTCACTGTGAGGGTTTAAAAAGTGGTTATTCAACATGAGGCCCGATCCAAATGACATTCTGAATCATTTTTGGTAGAGTGCAAAAAATCAATTTTCTGATGAAAAACGATGACCCCGGACCAGTCGAACGTTGAAAAAATGGTCAATATTGCTGAAATTTTAACATTTAATCTTTTGACTTTAAATGACGGTTGGATATGAATTATTACTTTTTCAACTAAAATAAGTGTGTTTAAAGTCATTTCTGTGCCTGAAATTGGTCAAAATTTGAAGCTTTTGAGTAAGCAAAACTCTGTAAAAATGGCAATTTTGGTCACTTTGAGGGTTTAAAAAGTGGTTATTCAACATGAGGCCCGATCCAAATGACAATTTGAATCATTTTTGGAAGAGTCCAAAAAATCCATTTTCTGATGAAAAACGATGACCCCGGACCAGTCGAACATTGAAAAAATGGTCAATATTGATGAAATTTTAACATTTAATCTTTTGACTTTAAATGACGGTTGGATGTGAGTTATTACTTTTTCAACTAAAATAAGTGTGTTTAAAGTCATTTCTGTGCCTGAAATTGGTCAAAATTGAAGATTTTGAGTAAGCAAAACTCTGTAAAAATGGCAATTTTGGTCACTGTGAGGGTTTAAAAAGTGGTTATTCAACATGAGGCCCGATCCAAATGACATTTTGAATCATTTTTGGTAGAGTCCAAAAAATCAATTTTCTGATGAAAAACGATGACCCCGGACCAGTCGAACGTTGAAAAAATGGTCAATATTGATTAAATTTTAACATTTAATCTTTTGACTTTAAATGACGGTTGGATATGAATTATTACTTTTTCAACTAAAATAAGTGTGTTTAAAGTCATTTCTGTGCCTGAAATTGGTCAAAATTTGAAGCTTTTGAGTAAGCAAAACTCTGTAAAAATGGCAATTTTGGTCACTGTGAGGGTTTAAAAAGTGGTTATTCAACATGAGGCCCGATCCAAATGACATTCTGAATCATTTTTGGTAGAGTGCAAAAAATCAATTTTCTGATGAAAAACGATGACCCCGGACCAGTCGAACGTTGAAAAAATGGTCAATATTGATGAAATTTTAACATTTAATCTTTTGACTTTAAATGACGGTTGGATGTGAGTTATTACTTTTTCAACTAAAATAAGTGTGTTTAAAGTCATTTCTGTGCCTGAAATTGGTCAAAATTTGAAGCTTTTGAGTAAGCAAAACTCTGTAAAAATGGCAATTTTGGTCACTTTGAGGGTTTAAAAAGTGGTTATTCAACATGAGGCCTATCCAAATGACAATTTGAATCATTTTTGGAAGAGTCCAAAAAATCCATTTTCTGATGAAAAACGATGACCCCGGACCAGTCGAACATTGAAAAAATGGTCAATATGGATGAAATTTTAACATTTAATCTTTTGACTTTAAATGACGGTTGGATGTGAGTTATTACTTTTTCAACTAAAATAAGTGTGTTTAAAGTCATTTCTGTGCCTGAAATTGGTCAAAATTGAAGATTTTGAGTAAGCAAAACTCTGTAAAAATGGCAATTTTGGTCACTGTGAGGGTTTAAAAAGTGGTTATTCAACATGAGGCCCGATCCAAATGACATTCTGAATCATTTTTGGTAGAGTGCAAAAAATCAATTTTCTGATGAAAAACGATGACCCCGGACCAGTCGAACGTTGAAAAAATGGTCAATATTGCTGAAATTTTAACATTTAATCTTTTGACTTTAAATGACGGTTGGATATGAATTATTACTTTTTCAACTAAAATAAGTGTGTTTAAAGTCATTTCTGTGCCTGAAATTGGTCAAAATTTGAAGCTTTTGAGTAAGCAAAACTCTGTAAAAATGGCAATTTTGGTCACTTTGAGGGTTTAAAAAGTGGTTATTCAACATGAGGCCCGATCCAAATGACAATTTGAATCATTTTTGGAAGAGTCCAAAAAATCCATTTTCTGATGAAAAACGATGACCCCGGACCAGTCGAACATTGAAAAAATGGTCAATATTGATGAAATTTTAACATTTAATCTTTTGACTTTAAATGACGGTTGGATGTGAGTTATTACTTTTTCAACTAAAATAAGTGTGTTTAAAGTCATTTCTGTGCCTGAAATTGGTCAAAATTGAAGATTTTGAGTAAGCAAAACTCTGTAAAAATGGCAATTTTGGTCACTGTGAGGGTTTAAAAAGTGGTTATTCAACATGAGGCCCGATCCAAATGACATTTTGAATCATTTTTGGTAGAGTCCCAAAAATTAATTTTCTGATGAAAAACGATGACCCCGGACCAGTCGAACGTTGAAAAAATGGTCAATATTGATTAAATTTTAACATTTAATCTTTTGACTTTAAATGACGGTTGGATATGAATTATTACTTTTTCAACTAAAATAAGTGTGTTTAAAGTCATTTCTGTGCCTGAAATTGGTCAAATTTGAAGCTTATGAGTAAGCAAAACTCTGTAAAAATGGCAATTTTGGTCACTGTGAGGGTTTAAAAATTGGTTATTCAACATGAGGCCCGATCCAAATGACATTTTGAATCATTTTTGGAAGAGTCCAAAAAATCAATTTTCTGATGAAAAACGATGACCCCGGACCAGTCGAACGTTGAAAAAATGGTCAATATTGATGAAATTTTAACATTTAATCTTTTGACTTTAAATGAAGGTTGGATGTGAGTTATTAATTTTTCAACTAAAATTAGTGTGTTTAAAGTCATTTCTGTGCCTGAAATTGGTAAAAATTCGAAGATTTTGAGTAAGCAAATCTCTGTAAAAATGGCAATTTTGGTCACTGTGAGGGTTTAAAAAGTGGTTATTCAACATGAGGCCTGATCCAAATGACATTTTGAATCATTTTTGGTAGAGTCCAAAAAATCAATTTTCTGATGAAAAACGATGACCCGGACCAGTCGAACGTTGAAAAAATGGTCAATATTGATGAAATTTTAACATTTAATCTTTTGACTTTAAATGACGGTTGGATATGAATTATTACTATTTCAACTAAAATAAGTGTGTTTAAAGTCATTTCTGTGCCTGAAATTGGTCAAATTTGAAGATTTTGAGTAAGCAAAACTCTGTAAAAATGGCAATTTTGGTCACTGTGAGGGTTTAAAAAGTGGTTATTCAACATGAGGCCCGATCCAAATGACAATTTGAATCATTTTTGGAAGAGTCCAAAAAATCCATTTTCTGATGAAAAACGATGACCCCGGACCAGTCGAACATTGAAAAAATGGTCAATATTGATGAAATTTTAACATTTAATCTTTTGACTTTAAATGACGGTTGGATGTGAGTTATTACTTTTTCAACTAAAATAAGTGTGTTTAAAGTCATTTCTTTGCCTGAAATTGGTCAAAATTGAAGATTTTGAGTAAGCAAAACTCTGTAAAAATGGCAATTTTGGTCACTGTGAGGGTTTAAAAAGTGGTTATTCAACATGAGGCCCGATCCAAATGACATTCTGAATCATTTTTGGTAGAGTGCAAAAAATCAATTTTCTGATGAAAAACGATGACCCCGGACCAGTCGAACGTTGAAAAAATGGTCAATATTGATGAAATTTTAACATTTAATCTTTTGACTTTAAATGACGGTTGGATGTGAGTTATTACTTTTTCAACTAAAATAAGTGTGTTTAAAGTCATTTCTGTGCCTGAAATTGGTCAAAATTTGTAGCTTTTGAGTAAGCAAAACTCTGTAAAAATGGCAATTTTGGTCACTGTGAGGGTTTAAAAAGTGGTTATTCAACATGAGGCCCGATCCAAATGACATTCTGAATCATTTTTGGTAGAGTGCAAAAAATCAATTTTCTGATGAAAAACGATGACCCCGGACCAGTCGAACGTTGAAAAAATGGTCAATATTGATGAAATTTTAACATTTAATCTTTTGACTTTAAATGACGGTTGGATGTGAGTTATTACTTTTTCAACTAAAATAAGTGTGTTTAAAGTCATTTCTGTGCCTGAAATTGGTCAAAATTTGAAGCTTTTGAGTAAGCAAAACTCTGTAAAAATGGCAATTTTGGTCACTGTGAGGGTTTAAAAAGTGGTAATTCAACATGAGGCCCGATCCAAATGACATTTTGAATCATTTTTGGTAGAGTGCAAAAAATCAATTTTCTGATGAAAAACGATGACCCCGGACCAGTCGAACGTTGAAAAAATGGTCAATATTGCTGAAATTTTAACATTTAATCTTTTGACTTTAAATGACGGTTGGATGTGAGTTATTACTTTTTCAACTAAAATAAGTGTGTTTAAAGTCATTTCTGTGCCTGAAATTGGTCAAAATTTGTAGCTTTTGAGTAAGCAAAACTCTGTAAAAATGGCAATTTTGGTCACTGTGAGGGTTTAAAAAGTGGTTATTCAACATGAGGCCCGATCCAAATGACATTCTGAATCATTTTTGGTAGAGTGCAAAAAATCAATTTTCTGATGAAAAACGATGACCCCGGACCAGTCGAACGTTGAAAAAATGGTCAATATTGATGAAATTTTAACATTTAATCTTTTGACTTTAAATGACGGTTGGATGTGAGTTATTACTTTTTCAACTAAAATAAGTGTGTTTAAAGTCATTTCTGTGCCTCAAATTGGTCAAAATTTGAAGCTTTTGAGTAAGCAAAACTCTGTAAAAATGGCAATTTTGGTCACTGTGAGGGTTTAAAAAGTGGTTATTCAACATGAGGCCCGATCCAAATGACATTTTGAATCATTTTTGGAAGAGTCCAAAAAATCCATTTTCTGATGAAAAACGATGACCCCGGACCAGTCGAACATTGAAAAAATGGTCAATATGGATGAAATTTTAACATTTAATCTTTTGACTTTAAATGACGGTTGGATGTGAGTTATTACTTTTTCAACTAAAATAAGTGTGTTTAAAGTCATTTCTGTGCCTGAAATTGGTCAAAATTTGTAGCTTTTGAGTAAGCAAAACTCTGTAAAAATGGCAATTTTGGTCACTGTGAGGGTTTAAAAAGTGGTTATTCAACATGAGGCCCGATCCAAATGACATTCTGAATCATTTTTGGTAGAGTGCAAAAAATCAATTTTCTGATGAAAAACGATGACCCCGGACCAGTCGAACGTTGAAAAAATGGTCAATATTGATGAAATTTTAACATTTAATCTTTTGACTTTAAATGACGGTTGGATGTGAGTTATTACTTTTTCAACTAAAATAAGTGTGTTTAAAGTCATTTCTGTGCCTCAAATTGGTCAAAATTTGAAGCTTTTGAGTAAGCAAAACTCTGTAAAAATGGCAATTTTGGTCACTGTGAGGGTTTAAAAAGTGGTTATTCAACATGAGGCCCGATCCAAATGACATTTTGAATCATTTTTGGAAGAGTCCAAAAAATCCATTTTCTGATAAAAAACGATGACCCCGGACCAGTCGAACGTTGAAAAAATGGTCAATATTGATGAAATTTTAACATTTAATCTTTTGACTTTAAATGACGGTTGGATGTGAGTTATTACTTTTTCAACTAAAATAAGTGTGTTTAAAGTCATTTCTGTGCCTGAAATTGGTCAAAATCTGAAGCTTTTGAGTTAGCAAAACTCTGTAAAAATGGCAATTTTGGTCACTTTGAGGGTTTAAAAAGTGGTTATTCAACATGAGGCCCGATCCAAATGACAATTTGAATCATTTTTGGAAGAGTCCAAAAAATCCATTTTCTGATGAAAAACGATGACCCCGGACCAGTCGAACATTGAAAAAATGGTCAATATTGATGAAATTTTAACATTTAATCTTTTGACTTTAAATGACGGTTGGATGTGAGTTATTACTTTTTCAACTAAAATAAGTGTGTTTAAAGTCATTTCTGTGCCTGAAATTGGTCAAAATTGAAGATTTTGAGTAAGCAAAACTCTGTAAAAATGGCAATTTTGGTCACTGTGAGGGTTTAAAAAGTGGTTATTCAACATGAGGCCCGATCCAAATGACATTCTGAATCATTTTTGGTAGAGTGCAAAAAATCAATTTTCTGATGAAAAACGATGACCCCGGACCAGTCGAACGTTGAAAAAATGGTCAATATTGCTGAAATTTTAACATTTAATCTTTTGACTTTAAATGACGGTTGGATATGAATTATTACTTTTTCAACTAAAATAAGTGTGTTTAAAGTCATTTCTGTGCCTGAAATTGGTCAAAATTTGAAGCTTTTGAGTAAGCAAAACTCTGTAAAAATGGCAATTTTGGTCACTTTGAGGGTTTAAAAAGTGGTTATTCAACATGAGGCCTATCCAAATGACAATTTGAATCATTTTTGGAAGAGTCCAAAAAATCCATTTTCTGATGAAAAACGATGACCCCGGACCAGTCGAACATTGAAAAAATGGTCAATATGGATGAAATTTTAACATTTAATCTTTTGACTTTAAATGACGGTTGGATGTGAGTTATTACTTTTTCAACTAAAATAAGTGTGTTTAAAGTCATTTCTGTGCCTGAAATTGGTCAAAATTGAAGATTTTGAGTAAGCAAAACTCTGTAAAAATGGCAATTTTGGTCACTGTGAGGGTTTAAAAAGTGGTTATTCAACATGAGGCCCGATCCAAATGACATTCTGAATCATTTTTGGTAGAGTGCAAAAAATCAATTTTCTGATGAAAAACGATGACCCCGGACCCGTCGAACGTTGAAAAAATGGTCAATATTGCTGAAATTTTAACATTTAATCTTTTGACTTTAAATGACGGTTGGATATGAATTATTACTTTTTCAACTAAAATAAGTGTGTTTAAAGTCATTTCTGTGCCTGAAATTGGTCAAAATTTGAAGCTTTTGAGTAAGCAAAACTCTGTAAAAATGGCAATTTTGGTCACTTTGAGGGTTTAAAAAGTGGTTATTCAACATGAGGCCCGATCCAAATGACAATTTGAATCATTTTTGGAAGAGTCCAAAAAATCCATTTTCTGATGAAAAACGATGACCCCGGACCAGTCGAACATTGAAAAAATGGTCAATATTGATGAAATTTTAACATTTAATCTTTTGACTTTAAATGACGGTTGGATGTGAGTTATTACTTTTTCAACTAAAATAAGTGTGTTTAAAGTCATTTCTGTGCCTGAAATTGGTCAAAATTGAAGATTTTGAGTAAGCAAAACTCTGTAAAAATGGCAATTTTGGTCACTGTGAGGGTTTAAAAAGTGGTTATTCAACATGAGGCCCGATCCAAATGACATTTTGAATCATTTTTGGTAGAGTCCAAAAAATCAATTTTCTGATGAAAAACGATGACCCCGGACCAGTCGAACGTTGAAAAAATGGTCAATATTGATTAAATTTTAACATTTAATCTTTTGACTTTAAATGACGGTTGGATATGAATTATTACTTTTTCAACTAAAATAAGTGTGTTTAAAGTCATTTCTGTGCCTGAAATTGGTCAAAATTTGAAGCTTTTGAGTAAGCAAAACTCTGTAAAAATGGCAATTTTGGTCACTGTGAGGGTTTAAAAAGTGGTTATTCAACATGAGGCCCGATCCAAATGACATTCTGAATCATTTTTGGTAGAGTGCAAAAAATCAATTTTCTGATGAAAAACGATGACCCCGGACCAGTCGAACGTTGAAAAAATGGTCAATATTGATGAAATTTTAACATTTAATCTTTTGACTTTAAATGACGGTTGGATGTGAGTTATTACTTTTTCAACTAAAATAAGTGTGTTTAAAGTCATTTCTGTGCCTGAAATTGGTCAAAATTTGAAGCTTTTGAGTAAGCAAAACTCTGTAAAAATGGCAATTTTGGTCACTTTGAGGGTTTAAAAAGTGGTTATTCAACATGAGGCCTATCCAAATGACAATTTGAATCATTTTTGGAAGAGTCCAAAAAATCCATTTTCTGATGAAAAACGATGACCCCGGACCAGTCGAACATTGAAAAAATGGTCAATATGGATGAAATTTTAACATTTAATCTTTTGACTTTAAATGACGGTTGGATGTGAGTTATTACTTTTTCAACTAAAATAAGTGTGTTTAAAGTCATTTCTGTGCCTGAAATTGGTCAAAATTGAAGATTTTGAGTAAGCAAAACTCTGTAAAAATGGCAATTTTGGTCACTGTGAGGGTTTAAAAAGTGGTTATTCAACATGAGGCCCGATCCAAATGACATTCTGAATCATTTTTGGTAGAGTGCAAAAAATCAATTTTCTGATGAAAAACGATGACCCCGGACCAGTCGAACGTTGAAAAAATGGTCAATATTGCTGAAATTTTAACATTTAATCTTTTGACTTTAAATGACGGTTGGATATGAATTATTACTTTTTCAACTAAAATAAGTGTGTTTAAAGTCATTTCTGTGCCTGAAATTGGTCAAATTTGAAGCTTATGAGTAAGCAAAACTCTGTAAAAATGGCAATTTTGGTCACTGTGAGGGTTTAAAAATTGGTTATTCAACATGAGGCCCGATCCAAATGACATTTTGAATCATTTTTGGAAGAGTCCAAAAAATCAATTTTCTGATGAAAAACGATGACCCCGGACCAGTCGAACGTTGAAAAAATGGTCAATATTGATGAAATTTTAACATTTAATCTTTTGACTTTAAATGAAGGTTGGATGTGAGTTATTAATTTTTCAACTAAAATTAGTGTGTTTAAAGTCATTTCTGTGCCTGAAATTGGTAAAAATTCGAAGATTTTGAGTAAGCAAATCTCTGTAAAAATGGCAATTTTGGTCACTGTGAGGGTTTAAAAAGTGGTTATTCAACATGAGGCCTGATCCAAATGACATTTTGAATCATTTTTGGTAGAGTCCAAAAAATCAATTTTCTGATGAAAAACGATGACCCGGACCAGTCGAACGTTGAAAAAATGGTCAATATTGATGAAATTTTAACATTTAATCTTTTGACTTTAAATGACGGTTGGATATGAATTATTACTATTTCAACTAAAATAAGTGTGTTTAAAGTCATTTCTGTGCCTGAAATTGGTCAAATTTGAAGATTTTGAGTAAGCAAAACTCTGTAAAAATGGCAATTTTGGTCACTGTGAGGGTTTAAAAAGTGGTTATTCAACATGAGGCCCGATCCAAATGACAATTTGAATCATTTTTGGAAGAGTCCAAAAAATCCATTTTCTGATGAAAAACGATGACCCCGGACCAGTCGAACATTGAAAAAATGGTCAATATTGATGAAATTTTAACATTTAATCTTTTGACTTTAAATGACGGTTGGATGTGAGTTATTACTTTTTCAACTAAAATAAGTGTGTTTAAAGTCATTTCTTTGCCTGAAATTGGTCAAAATTGAAGATTTTGAGTAAGCAAAACTCTGTAAAAATGGCAATTTTGGTCACTGTGAGGGTTTAAAAAGTGGTTATTCAACATGAGGCCCGATCCAAATGACATTCTGAATCATTTTTGGTAGAGTGCAAAAAATCAATTTTCTGATGAAAAACGATGACCCCGGACCAGTCGAACGTTGAAAAAATGGTCAATATTGATGAAATTTTAACATTTAATCTTTTGACTTTAAATGACGGTTGGATGTGAGTTATTACTTTTTCAACTAAAATAAGTGTGTTTAAAGTCATTTCTGTGCCTGAAATTGGTCAAAATTTGAAGCTTTTGAGTAAGCAAAACTCTGTAAAAATGGCAATTTTGGTCACTTTGAGGGTTTAAAAAGTGGTTATTCAACATGAGGCCCGATCCAAATGACAATTTGAATCATTTTTGGAAGAGTCCAAAAAATCAATTTTCTGATGAAAAACGATGACCCCGGACCAGTCGAACATTGAAAAAATGGTCAATATTGATGAAATTTTAACATTTAATCTTTTGACTTTAAATGACGGTTGGATGTGAGTTATTACTTTTTCAACTAAAATAAGTGTGTTTAAAGTCATTTCTGTGCCTGAAATTGGTCAAAATTTGAAGCTTTTGAGTAAGCAAAACTCTGTAAAAATGGCAATTTTGGTCACTGTGAGGGTTTAAAAAGTGGTAATTCAACATGAGGCCCGATCCAAATGACATTTTGAATCATTTTTGGTAGAGTGCAAAAAATCAATTTTCTGATGAAAAACGATGACCCCGGACCAGTCGAACGTTGAAAAAATGGTCAATATTGCTGAAATTTTAACATTTAATCTTTTGACTTTAAATGACGGTTGGATGTGAGTTATTACTTTTTCAACTAAAATAAGTGTGTTTAAAGTCATTTCTGTGCCTGAAATTGGTCAAAATTTGTAGCTTTTGAGTAAGCAAAACTCTGTAAAAATGGCAATTTTGGTCACTGTGAGGGTTTAAAAAGTGGTTATTCAACATGAGGCCCGATCCAAATGACATTCTGAATCATTTTTGGTAGAGTGCAAAAAATCAATTTTCTGATGAAAAACGATGACCCCGGACCAGTCGAACGTTGAAAAAATGGTCAATATTGATGAAATTTTAACATTTAATCTTTTGACTTTAAATGACGGTTGGATGTGAGTTATTACTTTTTCAACTAAAATAAGTGTGTTTAAAGTCATTTCTGTGCCTCAAATTGGTCAAAATTTGAAGCTTTTGAGTAAGCAAAACTCTGTAAAAATGGCAATTTTGGTCACTGTGAGGGTTTAAAAAGTGGTTATTCAACATGAGGCCCGATCCAAATGACATTTTGAATCATTTTTGGAAGAGTCCAAAAAATCCATTTTCTGATGAAAAACGATGACCCCGGACCAGTCGAACATTGAAAAAATGGTCAATATGGATGAAATTTTAACATTTAATCTTTTGACTTTAAATGACGGTTGGATGTGAGTTATTACTTTTTCAACTAAAATAAGTGTGTTTAAAGTCATTTCTGTGCCTGAAATTGGTCAAAATTTGTAGCTTTTGAGTAAGCAAAACTCTGTAAAAATGGCAATTTTGGTCACTGTGAGGGTTTAAAAAGTGGTTATTCAACATGAGGCCCGATCCAAATGACATTCTGAATCATTTTTGGTAGAGTGCAAAAAATCAATTTTCTGATGAAAAACGATGACCCCGGACCAGTCGAACGTTGAAAAAATGGTCAATATTGATGAAATTTTAACATTTAATCTTTTGACTTTAAATGACGGTTGGATGTGAGTTATTACTTTTTCAACTAAAATAAGTGTGTTTAAAGTCATTTCTGTGCCTCAAATTGGTCAAAATTTGAAGCTTTTGAGTAAGCAAAACTCTGTAAAAATGGCAATTTTGGTCACTGTGAGGGTTTAAAAAGTGGTTATTCAACATGAGGCCCGATCCAAATGACATTTTGAATCATTTTTGGAAGAGTCCAAAAAATCCATTTTCTGATAAAAAACGATGACCCCGGACCAGTCGAACGTTGAAAAAATGGTCAATATTGATGAAATTTTAACATTTAATCTTTTGACTTTAAATGACGGTTGGATGTGAGTTATTACTTTTTCAACTAAAATAAGTGTGTTTAAAGTCATTTCTGTGCCTGAAATTGGTCAAAATTTGAAGCTTTTGAGTTAGCAAAACTCTGTAAAAATGGCAATTTTGGTCACTTTGAGGGTTTAAAAAGTGGTTATTCAACATGAGGCCCGATCCAAATGACAATTTGAATCATTTTTGGAAGAGTCCAAAAAATCCATTTTCTGATGAAAAACGATGACCCCGGACCAGTCGAACATTGAAAAAATGGTCAATATTGATGAAATTTTAACATTTAATCTTTTGACTTTAAATGACGGTTGGATGTGAGTTATTACTTTTTCAACTAAAATAAGTGTGTTTAAAGTCATTTCTGTGCCTGAAATTGGTCAAAATTGAAGATTTTGAGTAAGCAAAACTCTGTAAAAATGGCAATTTTGGTCACTGTGAGGGTTTAAAAAGTGGTTATTCAACATGAGGCCCGATCCAAATGACATTCTGAATCATTTTTGGTAGAGTGCAAAAAATCAATTTTCTGATGAAAAACGATGACCCCGGACCAGTCGAACGTTGAAAAAATGGTCAATATTGCTGAAATTTTAACATTTAATCTTTTGACTTTAAATGACGGTTGGATATGAATTATTACTTTTTCAACTAAAATAAGTGTGTTTAAAGTCATTTCTGTGCCTGAAATTGGTCAAAATTTGAAGCTTTTGAGTAAGCAAAACTCTGTAAAAATGGCAATTTTGGTCACTTTGAGGGTTTAAAAAGTGGTTATTCAACATGAGGCCCGATCCAAATGACAATTTGAATCATTTTTGGAAGAGTCCAAAAAATCCATTTTCTGATGAAAAACGATGACCCCGGACCAGTCGAACATTGAAAAAATGGTCAATATTGATGAAATTTTAACATTTAATATTTTGACTTTAAATGACGGTTGGATGTGAGTTATTACTTTTTCAACTAAAATAAGTGTGTTTAAAGTCATTTCTGTGCCTGAAATTGGTCAAAATTGAAGATTTTGAGTAAGCAAAACTCTGTAAAAATGGCAATTTTGGTCACTGTGAGGGTTTAAAAAGTGGTTATTCAACATGAGGCCCGATCCAAATGACATTTTGAATCATTTTTGGTAGAGTCCCAAAAATTAATTTTCTGATGAAAAACGATGACCCCGGACCAGTCGAACGTTGAAAAAATGGTCAATATTGATTAAATTTTAACATTTAATCTTTTGACTTTAAATGACGGTTGGATATGAATTATTACTTTTTCAACTAAAATAAGTGTGTTTAAAGTCATTTCTGTGCCTGAAATTGGTCAAATTTGAAGCTTATGAGTAAGCAAAACTCTGTAAAAATGGCAATTTTGGTCACTGTGAGGGTTTAAAAATTGGTTATTCAACATGAGGCCCGATCCAAATGACATTTTGAATCATTTTTGGAAGAGTCCAAAAAATCAATTTTCTGATGAAAAACGATGACCCCGGACCAGTCGAACGTTGAAAAAATGGTCAATATTGATGAAATTTTAACATTTAATCTTTTGACTTTAAATGACGGTTGGATGTGAGTTATTACTTTTTCAACTAAAATAAGTGTGTTTAAAGTCATTTCTGTGCCTGAAATTGGTCAAAATTTGAAGCTTTTGAGTAAGCAAAACTCTGTAAAAATGGCAATTTTGGTCACTGTGAGGGTTTAAAAAGTGGTAATTCAACATGAGGCCCGATCCAAATGACATTTTGAATCATTTTTGGTAGAGTGCAAAAAATCAATTTTCTGATGAAAAACGATGACCCCGGACCAGTCGAACGTTGAAAAAATGGTCAATATTGCTGAAATTTTAACATTTAATCTTTTGACTTTAAATGACGGTTGGATGTGAGTTATTACTTTTTCAACTAAAATAAGTGTGTTTAAAGTCATTTCTGTGCCTGAAATTGGTCAAAATTTGTAGCTTTTGAGTAAGCAAAACTCTGTAAAAATGGCAATTTTGGTCACTGTGAGGGTTTAAAAAGTGGTTATTCAACATGAGGCCCGATCCAAATGACATTCTGAATCATTTTTGGTAGAGTGCAAAAAATCAATTTTCTGATGAAAAACGATGACCCCGGACCAGTCGAACGTTGAAAAAATGGTCAATATTGATGAAATTTTAACATTTAATCTTTTGACTTTAAATGACGGTTGGATGTGAGTTATTACTTTTTGAACTAAAATAAGTGTGTTTAAAGTCATTTCTGTGCCTCAAATTGGTCAAAATTTGAAGCTTTTGAGTAAGCAAAACTCTGTAAAAATGGCAATTTTGGTCACTGTGAGGGTTTAAAAAGTGGTTATTCAACATGAGGCCCGATCCAAATGACATTTTGAATCATTTTTGGAAGAGTCCAAAATATCCATTTTCTGATAAAAAACGATGACCCCGGACCAGTCGAACGTTGAAAAAATGGTCAATATTGATGAAATTTTAACATTTAATCTTTTGACTTTAAATGACGGTTGGATGTGAGTTATTACTTTTTCAACTAAAATAAGTGTGTTTAAAGTCATTTCTGTGCCTGAAATTGGTCAAAATTTGAAGCTTTTGAGTTAGCAAAACTCTGTAAAAATGGCAATTTTGGTCACTTTGAGGGTTTAAAAAGTGGTTATTCAACATGAGGCCCGATCCAAATGACAATTTGAATCATTTTTGGAAGAGTCCAAAAAATCCATTTTCTGATGAAAAACGATGACCCCGGACCAGTCGAACATTGAAAAAATGGTCAATATTGATGAAATTTTAACATTTAATCTTTTGACTTTAAATGACGGTTGGATGTGAGTTATTACTTTTTCAACTAAAATAAGTGTGTTTAAAGTCATTTCTGTGCCTGAAATTGGTCAAAATTGAAGATTTTGAGTAAGCAAAACTCTGTAAAAATGGCAATTTTGGTCACTGTGAGGGTTTAAAAAGTGGTTATTCAACATGAGGCCCGATCCAAATGACATTCTGAATCATTTTTGGTAGAGTGCAAAAAATCTATTTTCTGATGAAAAACGATGACCCCGGACCAGTCGAACGTTGAAAAAATGGTCAATATTGCTGAAATTTTAACATTAAATCTTTTGACTTTAAATGACGGTTGGATATGAATTATTACTTTTTCAACTAAAATAAGTGTGTTTAAAGTCATTTCTGTGCCTGAAATTGGTCAAAATTTGAAGCTTTTGAGTAAGCAAAACTCTGTAAAAATGGCAATTTTGGTCACTTTGAGGGTTTAAAAAGTGGTTATTCAACATGAGGCCCGATCCAAATGACAATTTGAATCATTTTTGGAAGAGTCCAAAAAATCCATTTTCTGATGAAAAACGATGACCCCGGACCAGTCGAACATTGAAAAAATGGTCAATATTGATGAAATTTTAACATTTAATCTTTTGACTTTAAATGACGGTTGGATGTGAGTTATTACTTTTTCAACTAAAATAAGTGTGTTTAAAGTCATTTCTGTGCCTGAAATTGGTCAAAATTGAAGATTTTGAGTAAGCAAAACTCTGTAAAAATGGCAATTTTGGTCACTGTGAGGGTTTAAAAAGTGGTTATTCAACATGAGGCCCGATCCAAATGACATTTTGAATCATTTTTGGTAGAGTCCAAAAAATCAATTTTCTGATGAAAAACGATGACCCCGGACCAGTCGAACGTTGAAAAAATGGTGAATATTGATGAAATTTTAACATTTAATCTTTTGACTTTAAATGACGGTTGGATATGAATTATTACTTTTTCAACTAAAACAAGTGTGTTTAAAGTCATTTCTGTGCCTGAAATTGGTCAAATTTGAAGCTTATGAGTAAGCAAAACTCTGTAAAAATGGCAATTTTGGTCACTGTGAGGGTTTAAAAAGTGGTTATTCAACATGAGGCCCGATCCAAATGACATTTTGAATCATTTTTGGAAGAGTCCAAAAAATCCATTTTCTGATGAAAAACGATGACCCCGGACCGGTCGAACGTTGAAAAAATGGTCAATATTGATGAAATTTTAACATTTAATCTTTTGACTTTAAATGACGGTTGGATGTGAGTTATTAATTTTTCAACTAAAATTAGTGTGTTTAAAGTCATTTCTGTGCCTGAAATTGGTAAAAATTCGAAGATTTTGAGTAAGCAAATCTCTGTAAAAATGGCAATTTTGGTCACTGTGAGGGTTTAAAAAGTGGTTATTCAACATGAGGCCTGATCCAAATGACATTTTGAATCATTTTTGGTAGAGTCCAAAAAATCAATTTTCTGATGAAAAACGATGACCCGGACCAGTCCAACGTTGAAAAAATGGTCAATATTGATGAAATTTTAACATTTAATCTTTTGACTTTAAATGACGGTTGGATATGAATTATTACTTTTTCAACTAAAATAAGTGTGTTTAAAGTCATTTCTGTGCCTGAAATCGGTCAAAATTGAAGATTTTGAGTAAGCAAAACTCTGTAAAAATGGCAATTTTGGTCACTGTGAGGGTTTAAAAAGTGGTTATTCAACATGAGGCCCGATCCAAATGACATTCTGAATCATTTTTGGTAGAGTGCAAAAAATCAATTTTCTGATGAAAAACGACGACCCCGGACCAGTCGAACGTTGAAAAAATGGTCAATATTGATGAAATTTTAACATTTAATCTTTTGACTTTAAATGACGGTTGGATATGAGTTATTAGTTTTTCAACTAAAATAAGTGTGTTTAAAGTCATTTCTGTGCCTGAAATTGGTCAAAATTGAAGATTTTGAGTAAGCAAAACTCTGTAAAAATGGCAATTTTGGTCACTGTGAGGGTTTAAAAAGTGGTTATTCAACATGAGGCCCGATCCAAATGACATTCTGAATCATTTTTGGTAGAGTGCAAAAAATCAATTTTCTGATGAAAAACGATGACCCCGGACCAGTCGAACGTTGAAAAAATGGTCAATATTGCTGAAATTTTAACATTAAATCTTTTGACTTTAAATGACGGTTGGATATGAATTATTACTTTTTCAACTAAAATAAGTGTGTTTAAAGTCATTTCTGTGCCTGAAATTGGTCAAAATTTGAAGCTTTTGAGTAAGCAAAACTCTGTAAAAATGGCAATTTTGGTCACTTTGAGGGTTTAAAAAGTGGTTATTCAACATGAGGCCTATCCAAATGACAATTTGAATCATTTTTGGAAGAGTCCAAAAAATCCATTTTCTGATGAAAAACGATGACCCCGGACCAGTCGAACATTGAAAAAATGGTCAATATGGATGAAATTTTAACATTTAATCTTTTGACTTTAAATGACGGTTGGATGTGAGTTATTACTTTTTCAACTAAAATAAGTGTGTTTAAAGTCATTTCTGTGCCTGAAATTGGTCAAAATTGAAGATTTTGAGTAAGCAAAACTCTGTAAAAATGGCAATTTTGGTCACTGTGAGGGTTTAAAAAGTGGTTATTCAACATGAGGCCCGATCCAAATGACATTCTGAATCATTTTTGGTAGAGTGCAAAAAATCAATTTTCTGATGAAAAACGATGACCCCGGACCAGTCGAACGTTGAAAAAATGGTCAATATTGCTGAAATTTTAACATTTAATCTTTTGACTTTAAATGACGGTTGGATATGAATTATTACTTTTTCAACTAAAATAAGTGTGTTTAAAGTCATTTCTGTGCCTGAAACTGGTCAAAATTTGAAGCTTTTGAGTAAGCAAAACTCTGTAAAAATGGCAATTTTGGTCACTTTGAGGGTTTAAAAAGTGGTTATTCAACATGAGGCCCGATCCAAATGACAATTTGAATCATTTTTGGAAGAGTCCAAAAAATCCATTTTCTGATGAAAAACGATGACCCCGGACCAGTCGAACATTGAAAAAATGGTCAATATTGATGAAATTTTAACATTTAATCTTTTGACTTTAAATGACGGTTGGATGTGAGTTATTACTTTTTCAACTAAAATAAGTGTGTTTAAAGTCATTTCTGTGCCTGAAATTGGTCAAAATTGAAGATTTTGAGTAATCAAAACTCTGTAAAAATGGCAATTTTGGTCACTGTGAGGGTTTAAAAAGTGGTTATTCAACATGAGGCCCGATCCAAATGACATTTTGAATCATTTTTGGTAGAGTCCAAAAAATCAATTTTCTGATGAAAAACGATGACCCCGGACTAGTCGAACGTTGAAAAAATGGTCAATATTGATTAAATTTTAACATTTAATCTTTTGACTTTAAATGACGGTTGGATATGAATTATTACTTTTTCAACTAAAATAAGTGTGTTTAAAGTCATTTCTGTGCCTGAAATTGGTCAAATTTGAAGCTTATGAGTAAGCAAAACTCTGTAAAAATGGCAATTTTGGTCACTGTGAGGGTTTAAAAATTGGTTATTCAACATGAGGCCCGATCCAAATGACATTTTGAATCATTTTTGGAAGAGTCCAAAAAATCAATTTTCTGATGAAAAACGATGACCCCGGACCAGTCGAACGTTGAAAAAATGGTCAATATTGATGAAATTTTAACATTTAATCTTTTGACTTTAAATGAAGGTTGGATGTGAGTTATTAATTTTTCAACTAAAATTAGTGTGTTTAAAGTCATTTCTGTGCCTGAAATTGGTAAAAATTCGAAGATTTTGAGTAAGCAAATCTCTGTAAAAATGGCAATTTTGGTCACTGTGAGGGTTTAAAAAGTGGTTATTCAACATGAGGCCCGATCCAAATGACATTCTGAATCATTTTTGGTAGAGTGCAAAAAATCAATTTTCTGATGAAAAACGATGACCCCGGACCAGTCGAACGTTGAAAAAATGGTCAATATTGATGAAATTTTAACATTTAATCTTTTGACTTTAAATGACGGTTGGATGTGAGTTATTACTTTTTCAACTAAAATAAGTGTGTTTAAAGTCATTTCTGTGCCTGAAATTGGTCAAAATTTGAAGCTTTTGAGTAAGCAAAACTCTGTAAAAATGGCAATTTTGGTCACTTTGAGGGTTTAAAAAGTGGTTATTCAACATGAGGCCCGATCCAAATGACAATTTGAATCATTTTAGGAAGAGTCCAAAAAATCAATTTTCTGATGAAAAACGATGACCCCGGACCAGTCGAACATTGAAAAAATGGTCAATATTGATGAAATTTTAACATTTAATCTTTTGACTTTAAATGACGGTTGGATGTGAGTTATTACTTTTTCAACTAAAATAAGTGTGTTTAAAGTCATTTCTGTGCCTGAAATTGGTCAAAATTGAAGATTTTGAGTAAGCAAAACTCTGTAAAAATGGCAATTTTGGTCACTGTGAGGGTTTAAAAAGTGGTTATTCAACATGAGGCCCGATCCAAATGACATTCTGAATCATTTTTGGTAGAGTGCAAAAAATCAATTTTCTGATGAAAAACGATGACCCCGGACCAGTCGAACGTTGAAAAAATGGTCAATATTGATGAAATTTTAACATTTAATCTTTTGACTTTAAATGACGGTTGGATGTGAGTTATTACTTTTTCAACTAAAATAAGTGTGTTTAAAGTCATTTCTGTGCCTGAAATTGGTCAAAATTTGAAGCTTTTGAGTAAGCAAAACTCTGTAAAAATGGCAATTTTGGTCACTGTGAGGGTTTAAAAAGTGGTAATTCAACATGAGGCCCGATCCAAATGACATTTTGAATCATTTTTGGTAGAGTGCAAAAAATCAATTTTCTGATGAAAAACGATGACCCCGGACCAGTCGAACGTTGAAAAAATGGTCAATATTGCTGAAATTTTAACATTTAATCTTTTGACTTTAAATGACGGTTGGATGTGAGTTATTACTTTTTCAACTAAAATAAGTGTGTTTAAAGTCATTTCTGTGCCTGAAATTGGTCAAAATTTGTAGCTTTTGAGTAAGCAAAACTCTGTAAAAATGGCAATTTTGGTCACTGTGAGGGTTTAAAAAGTGGTTATTCAACATGAGGCCCGATCCAAATGACATTCTGAATCATTTTTGGTAGAGTGCAAAAAATCAATTTTCTGATGAAAAACGATGACCCCGGACCAGTCGAACGTTGAAAAAATGGTCAATATTGATGAAATTTTAACATTTAATCTTTTGACTTTAAATGACGGTTGGATGTGAGTTATTACTTTTTCAACTAAAATAAGTGTGTTTAAAGTCATTTCTGTGCCTCAAATTGGTCAAAATTTGAAGCTTTTGAGTAAGCAAAACTCTGTAAAAATGGCAATTTTGGTCACTGTGAGGGTTTAAAAAGTGGTTATTCAACATGAGGCCCGATCCAAATGACATTTTGAATCATTTTTGGAAGAGTCCAAAAAATCCATTTTCTGATAAAAAACGATGACCCCGGACCAGTCGAACGTTGAAAAAATGGTCAATATTGATGAAATTTTAACATTTAATCTTTTGACTTTAAATGACGGTTGGATGTGAGTTATTACTTTTTCAACTAAAATAAGTGTGTTTAAAGTCATTTCTGTGCCTGAAATTGGTCAAAATTTGAAGCTTTTGAGTTAGCAAAACTCTGTAAAAATGGCAATTTTGGTCACTTTGAGGGTTTAAAAAGTGGTTATTCAACATGAGGCCCGATCCAAATGACAATTTGAATCATTTTTGGAAGAGTCCAAAAAATCCATTTTCTGATGAAAAACGATGACCCCGGACCAGTCGAACATTGAAAAAATGGTCAATATTGATGAAATTTTAACATTTAATCTTTTGACTTTAAATGACGGTTGGATGTGAGTTATTACTTTTTCAACTAAAATAAGTGTGTTTAAAGTCATTTCTGTGCCTGAAATTGGTCAAAATTGAAGATTTTGAGTAAGCAAAACTCTGTAAAAATGGCAATTTTGGTCACTGTGAGGGTTTAAAAAGTGGTTATTCAACATGAGGCCCGATCCAAATGACATTCTGAATCATTTTTGGTAGAGTGCAAAAAATCAATTTTCTGATGAAAAACGATGACCCCGGACCAGTCGAACGTTGAAAAAATGGTCAATATTGCTGAAATTTTAACATTAAATCTTTTGACTTTAAATGACGGTTGGATATGAATTATTACTTTTTCAACTAAAATAAGTGTGTTTAAAGTCATTTCTGTGCCTGAAATTGGTCAAAATTTGAAGCTTTTGAGTAAGCAAAACTCTGTAAAAATGGCAATTTTGGTCACTTTGAGGGTTTAAAAAGTGGTTATTCAACATGAGGCCCGATCCAAATGACAATTTGAATCATTTTTGGAAGAGTCCAAAAAATCCATTTTCTGATGAAAAACGATGACCCCGGACCAGTCGAACATTGAAAAAATGGTCAATATTGATGAAATTTTAACATTTAATCTTTTGACTTTAAATGACGGTTGGATGTGAGTTATTACTTTTTCAACTAAAATAAGTGTGTTTAAAGTCATTTCTGTGCCTGAAATTGGTCAAAATTGAAGATTTTGAGTAAGCAAAACTCTGTAAAAATGGCAATTTTGGTCACTGTGAGGGTTTAAAAAGTGGTTATTCAACATGAGGCCCGATCCAAATGACATTTTGAATCATTTTTGGTAGAGTCCAAAAAATCAATTTTCTGATGAAAAACGATGACCCCGGACCAGTCGAACGTTGAAAAAATGGTGAATATTGATGAAATTTTAACATTTAATCTTTTGACTTTAAATGACGGTTGGATATGAATTATTACTTTTTCAACTAAAACAAGTGTGTTTAAAGTCATTTCTGTGCCTGAAATTGGTCAAATTTGAAGCTTATGAGTAAGCAAAACTCTGTAAAAATGGCAATTTTGGTCACTGTGAGGGTTTAAAAAGTGGTTATTCAACATGAGGCCCGATCCAAATGACATTTTGAATCATTTTTGGAAGAGTCCAAAAAATCCATTTTCTGATGAAAAACGATGACCCCGGACCAGTCGAACGTTGAAAAAATGGTCAATATTGATGAAATTTTAACATTTAATCTTTTGACTTTAAATGACGGTTGGGTGTGAGTTATTAATTTTTCAACTAAAATTAGTGTGTTTAAAGTCATTTCTGTGCCTGAAATTGGTAAAAATTCGAAGATTTTGAGTAAGCAAATCTCTGTAAAAATGGCAATTTTGGTCACTGTGAGGGTTTAAAAAGTGGTTATTCAACATGAGGCCTGATCCAAATGACATTTTGAATCATTTTTGGTAGAGTCCAAAAAATCAATTTTCTGATGAAAAACGATGACCCGGACCAGTCCAACGTTGAAAAAATGGTCAATATTGATGAAATTTTAACATTTAATCTTTTGACTTTAAATGACGGTTGGATATGAATTATTACTTTTTCAACTAAAATAAGTGTGTTTAAAGTCATTTCTGTGCCTGAAATTGGTCAAAATTGAAGATTTTGAGTAAGCAAAACTCTGTAAAAATGGCAATTTTGGTCACTGTGAGGGTTTAAAAAGTGGTTATTCAACATGAGGCCCGATCCAAATGACATTCTGAATCATTTTTGGTAGAGTGCAAAAAATCAATTTTCTGATGAAAAACGATGACCCCGGACCAGTCGAACGTTGAAAAAATGGTCAATATTGATGAAATTTTAACATTTAATCTTTTGACTTTAAATGACGGTTGGATATGAGTTATTAGTTTTTCAACTAAAATAAGTGTGTTTAAAGTCATTTCTGTGCCTGAAATTGGTCAAAATTTGAAGCTTTTGAGTAAGCAAAACTCTGTAAAAATGGCAATTTTGGTCACTGTGAGGGTTTAAAAAGTGGTTATTCAACATGAGGCCCGATCCAAATGACAATTTGAATCATTTTTGGAAGAGTCCAAAAAATCCATTTTCTGATGAAAAACGATGACCCCGGACCAGTCGAACGTTGAAAAAATGGTCAATATTGATGAAATTTTAACATTTAATCTTTTGACTTTAAATGACGGTTGGATGTGAGTTATTACTTTTTCAACTAAAATAAGTGTGTTTAAAGTCATTTCTGTGCCTGAAATTGGTAAAAATTGAAGATTTTGAGTAAGCAAAACTCTGTAAAAATGGCAATTTTGGTCACTGTGAGGGTTTAAAAAGTGGTTATTCAACATGAGGCCCGATCCAAATGACATTTTGAATCATTTTTGGTAGAGTCCAAAAAATCAATTTTCTGATGAAAAACGATGACCCCGGACCAGTCGAACGTTGAAAAAATGGTCAATATTGATGAAATTTTAACATTTAATCTTTTGACTTTAAATGACGGTTGGATATGAATTATTACTTTTTCAACTAAAATAAGTGTGTTTAAAGTCATTTCTGTGCCTGAAATTGGTCAAATTTGAAGCTTATGAGTAAGCAAAACTCTGTAAAAATGGCAATTTTGGTCACTGTGAGGGTTTAAAAATTGGTTATTCAACATGAGGCCCGATCCAAATGACAATTTGAATCATTTTTGGAAGAGTCCAAAAAATCCATTTTCTGATGAAAAACGATGACCCCGGACCAGTCGAACATTGAAAAAATGGTCAATATGGATGAAATTTTTACATTTAATCTTTTGACTTTAAATGACGGTTGGATGTGAGTTATTACTTTTTCAACTAAAATAAGTGTGTTTAAAGTCATTTCTGTGCCTGAAATTGGTCAAAATTGAAGATTTTGAGTAAGCAAAACTCTGTAACAATGGCAATTTTGGTCACTGTGAGGGTTTAAAAAGTGGTTATTCAACATGAGGCCCGATCCAAATGACATTCTGAATCATTTTTGGTAGAGTGCAAAAAATCAATTTTCTGATGAAAAACGATGACCCCGGACCAGTCGAACGTTGAAAAAATGGTCAATATTGCTGAAATTTTAACATTTAATCTTTTGACTTTAAATGACGGTTGGATATGAATTATTACTTTTTCAACTAAAATAAGTGTGTTTAAAGTCATTTCTGTGCCTGAAATTGGTCAAAATTTGAAGCTTTTGAGTAAGCAAAACTCTGTAAAAATGGCAATTTTGGTCACTTTGAGGGTTTAAAAAGTGGTTATTCAACATGAGGCCCGATCCAAATGACAATTTGAATCATTTTTGGAAGAGTCCAAAAAATCCATTTTCTGATGAAAAACGATGACCCCGGACCAGTCGAACATTGAAAAAATGGTCAATATTGATGAAATTTTAACATTTAATCTTTTGACTTTAAATGACGGTTGGATGTGAGTTATTACTTTTTCAACTAAAATAAGTGTGTTTAAAGTCATTTCTGTGCCTGAAATTGGTCAAAATTGAAGATTTTGAGTAAGCAAAACTCTGTAAAAATGGCAATTTTGGTCACTGTGAGGGTTTAAAAAGTGGTTATTCAACATGAGGCCCGATCCAAATGACATTTTGAATCATTTTTGGTAGAGTCCAAAAAATCAATTTTCTGATGAAAAACGATGACCCCGGACCAGTCGAACGTTGAAAAAATGGTCAATATTGATGAAATTTTAACATTTAATCTTTTGACTTTAAATGACGGTTGGATATGAATTATTACTTTTTCAACTAAAATAAGTGTGTTTAAAGTCATTTCTGTGCCTGAAATTGGTCAAATTTGAAGCTTATGAGTAAGCAAAACTCTGTAAAAATGGCAATTTTGGTCACTGTGAGGGTTTAAAAATTGGTTATTCAACATGAGGCCTGATCCAAATGACATTTTGAATCATTTTTGGAAGAGTCCAAAAAATCCATTTTCTGATGAAAAACGATGACCCCGGACCAGTCGAACGTTGAAAAAATGGTCAATATTGATGAAATTTTAACATTTAATCTTTTGACTTTAAATGACGGTTGGATATGAATTATTACTTTTTCAACTAAAATAAGTGTGTTTAAAGTCATTTCTGTGCCTGAAATTGGTCAAAATTGAAGATTTTGAGTAAGCAAAACTCTGTAAAAATGGCAATTTTGGTCACTGTGAGGGTTTAAAAAGTGGTTATTCAACATGAGGCCCGATCCAAATGACATTCTGAATCATTTTTGGTAGAGTGCAAAAAATCAATTTTCTGATGAAAAACGATGACCCCGGACCAGTCGAACGTTGAAAAAATGGTCAATATTGATGAAATTTTAACATTTAATCTTTTGACTTTAAATGACGGTTGGATATGAGTTATTAGTTTTTCAACTAAAATAAGTGTGTTTAAAGTCATTTCTGTGCCTGAAATTGGTCAAAATTTGAAGCTTTTGAGTAAGCAAAACTCTGTAAAAATGGCAATTTTGGTCACTTTGAGGGTTTAAAAAGTGGTTATTCAACATGAGGCCCGATCCAAATGACAATTTGAATCATTTTTGGAAGAGTCCAAAAAATCCATTTTCTGATGAAAAACGATGACCCCGGACCAGTCGAACATTGAAAAAATGGTCAATATTGATGAAATTTTAACATTTAATCTTTTGACTTTAAATGACGGTTGGATGTGAGTTATTACTTTTTCAACTAAAATAAGTGTGTTTAAAGTCATTTCTGTGCCTGAAATTGGTCAAAATTGAAGATTTTGAGTAAGCAAAACTCTGTAAAAATGGCAATTTTGGTCACTGTGAGGGTTTAAAAAGTGGTTATTCAACATGAGGCCCGATCCAAATGACATTTTGAATCATTTTTGGTAGAGTCCAAAAAATCAATTTTCTGATGAAAAACGATGACCCCGGACCAGTCGAACGTTGAAAAAATGGTCAATATTGATGAAATTTTAACATTTAATCTTTTGACTTTAAATGACGGTTGGATATGAAATATTACTTTTTCAACTAAAACAAGTGTGTTTAAAGTCATTTCTGTGCCTGAAATTGGTCAAATTTGAAGCTTATGAGTAAGCAAAACTCTGTAAAAATGGCAATTTTGGTCACTGTGAGGGTTTAAAAAGTGGTTATTCAACATGAGGCCCGATCCAAATGACATTTTGAATCATTTTTGGAAGAGTCCAAAAAATCCATTTTCTGATGAAAAACGATGACCCCGGACCAGTCGAACGTTGAAAAAATGGTCAATATTGATGAAATTTTAACATTTAATCTTTTGACTTTAAATGACGGTTGGATGTGAGTTATTAATTTTTCAACTAAAATTAGTGTGTTTAAAGTCATTTCTGTGCCTGAAATTGGTAAAAATTCGAAGATTTTGAGTAAGCAAATCTCTGTAAAAATGGCAATTTTGGTCACTGTGAGGGTTTAAAAAGTGGTTATTCAACATGAGGCCTGATCCAAATGACATTTTGAATCATTTTTGGTAGAGTCCAAAAAATCAATTTTCTGATGAAAAACGATGACCCGGACCAGTCGAACGTTGAAAAAATGGTCAATATTGATGAAATTTTAACATTTAATCTTTTGACTTTAAATGACGGTTGGATATGAGTTATTAGTTTTTCAACTAAAATAAGTGTGTTTAAAGTCATTTCTGTGCCTGAAATTGGTCAAAATTTGAAGCTTTTGAGTAAGCAAAACTCTGTAAAAATGGCAATTTTGGTCACTGTGAGGGTTTAAAAAGTGGTTATTCAACATGAGGCCCGATCCAAATGACATTCTGAATCATTTTTGGTAGAGTGCAAAAAATCAATTTTCTGATGAAAAACGATGACCCCGGACCAGTCGAACGTTGAAAAAATGGTCAATATTGATGAAATTTTAACATTTAATCTTTTGACTTTAAATGACGGTTGGATGTGAGTTGTTACTTTTTCAACTAAAATAAGTGTGTTTAAAGTCATTTCTGTGCCTGAAATTGGTCAAAATTTGAAGCTTTTGAGTAAGCAAAACTCTGTAAAAATGGCAATTTTGGTCACTTTGAGGGTTTAAAAAGTGGTTATTCAACATGAGGCCTATCCAAATGACAATTTGAATCATTTTTGGAAGAGTCCAAAAAATCCATTTTCTGATGAAAAACGATGACCCCGGACCAGTCGAACATTGAAAAAATGGTCAATATGGATGAAATTTTAACATTTAATCTTTTGACTTTAAATGACGGTTGGATGTGAGTTATTACTTTTTCAACTAAAATAAGTGTGTTTAAAGTCATTTCTGTGCCTGAAATTGGTCAAAATTGAAGATTTTGAGTAAGCAAAACTCTGTAAAAATGGCAATTTTGGTCACTGTGAGGGTTTAAAAAGTGGTTATTCAACATGAGGCCCGATCCAAATGACATTCTGAATCATTTTTGGTAGAGTGCAAAAAATCAATTTTCTGATGAAAAACGATGACCCCGGACCAGTCGAACGTTGAAAAAATGGTCAATATTGCTGAAATTTTAACATTTAATCTTTTGACTTTAAATGACGGTTGGATATGAATTATTACTTTTTCAACTAAAATAAGTGTGTTTAAAGTCATTTCTGTGCCTGAAATTGGTCAAAATTTGAAGCTTTTGAGTAAGCAAAACTCTGTAAAAATGGCAATTTTGGTCACTTTGAGGGTTTAAAAAGTGGTTATTCAACATGAGGCCCGATCCAAATGACAATTTGAATCATTTTTGGAAGAGTCCAAAAAATCCATTTTCTGATGAAAAACGATGACCCCGGACCAGTCGAACATTGAAAAAATGGTCAATATTGATGAAATTTTAACATTTAATCTTTTGACTTTAAATGACGGTTGGATGTGAGTTATTACTTTTTCAACTAAAATAAGTGTGTTTAAAGTCATTTCTGTGCCTGAAATTGGTCAAAATTGAAGATTTTGAGTAAGCAAAACTCTGTAAAAATGGCAATTTTGGTCACTGTGAGGGTTTAAAAAGTGGTTATTCAACATGAGGCCCGATCCAAATGACATTTTGAATCATTTTTGGTAGAGTCCAAAAAATCAATTTTCTGATGAAAAACGATGACCCCGGACCAGTCGAACGTTGAAAAAATGGTCAATATTGATTAAATTTTAACATTTAATCTTTTGACTTTAAATGACGGTTGGATATGAATTATTACTTTTTCAACTAAAATAAGTGTGTTTAAAGTCATTTCTGTGCCTGAAATTGGTCAAATTTGAAGCTTATGAGTAAGCAAAACTCTGTAAAAATGGCAATTTTGGTCACTGTGAGGGTTTAAAAATTGGTTATTCAACATGAGGCCCGATCCAAATGACATTTTGAATCATTTTTGGAAGAGTCCAAAAAATCCATTTTCTGATGAAAAACGATGACCCCGGACCAGTCGAACGTTGAAAAAATGGTCAATATTGATGAAATTTTAACATTTAATCTTTTGACTTTAAATGAAGGTTGGATGTGAGTTATTAATTTTTCAACTAAAATTAGTGTGTTTAAAGTCATTTCTGTGCCTGAAATTGGTAAAAATTCGAAGATTTTGAGTAAGCAAATCTCTGTAAAAATGGCAATTTTGGTCACTGTGAGGGTTTAAAAAGTGGTTATTCAACATGAGGCCTGATCCAAATGACATTTTGAATCATTTTTGGTAGAGTTCAAAAAATCAATTTTCTGATGAAAAACGATGACCCGGACCAGTCGAACGTTGAAAAAATGGTCAATATTGATGAAATTTTAACATTTAATCTTTTGACTTTAAATGACGGTTGGATATGAATTATTACTATTTCAACTAAAATAAGTGTGTTTAAAGTCATTTCTGTGCCTGAAATTGGTCAAAATTTGAAGCTTTTGAGTAAGCAAAACTCTGTAAAAATGGCAATTTTGGTCACTTTGAGGGTTTAAAAAGTGGTTATTCAACATGAGGCCCGATCCAAATGACAATTTGAATCATTTTTGGAAGAGTCCAAAAAATCCATTTTCTGATGAAAAACGATGACCCCGGACCAGTCGAACATTGAAAAAATGGTCAATATTGATGAAATTTTAACATTTAATCTTTTGACTTTAAATGACGGTTGGATGTGAGTTATTACTTTTTCAACTAAAATAAGTGTGTTTAAAGTCATTTCTGTGCCTGAAATTGGTCAAAATTGAAGATTTTGAGTAAGCAAAACTCTGTAAAAATGGCAATTTTGGTCACTGTGAGGGTTTAAAAAGTGGTTATTCAACATGAGGCCCGATCCAAATGACATTTTGAATCATTTTTGGTAGAGTCCAAAAAATCAATTTTCTGATGAAAAACGATGACCCCGGACCAGTCGAACGTTGAAAAAATGGTCAATATTGATGAAATTTTAACATTTAATCTTTTGACTTTAAATGACGGTTGGATATGAATTATTACTTTTTCAACTAAAACAAGTGTGTTTAAAGTCATTTCTGTGCCTGAAATTGGTCAAATTTGAAGCTTATGAGTAAGCAAAACTCTGTAAAAATGGCAATTTTGGTCACTGTGAGGGTTTAAAAAGTGGTTATTCAACATGAGGCCCGATCCAAATGACATTTTGAATCATTTTTGGAAGAGTCCAAAAAATCCATTTTCTGATGAAAAACGATGACCCCGGACCAGTCGAACGTTGAAAAAATGGTCAATATTGATGAAATTTTAACATTTAATCTTTTGACTTTAAATGACGGTTGGATGTGAGTTATTAATTTTTCAACTAAAATTAGTGTGTTTAAAGTCATTTCTGTGCCTGAAATTGGTAAAAATTCGAAGATTTTGAGTAAGCAAATCTCTGTAAAAATGGCAATTTTGGTCACTGTGAGGGTTTAAAAAGTGGTTATTCAACATGAGGCCTGATCCAAATGACATTTTGAATCATTTTTGGTAGAGTCCAAAAAATCAATTTTCTGATGAAAAACGATGACCCGGACCAGTCGAACGTTGAAAAAATGGTCAATATTGATGAAATTTTAACATTTAATCTTTTGACTTTAAATGACGGTTGGATATGAATTATTACTTTTTCAACTAAAATAAGTGTGTTTAAAGTCATTTCTGTGCCTGAAATTGGTCAAAATTGAAGATTTTGAGTAAGCAAAACTCTGTAAAAATGGCAATTTTGGTCACTGTGAGGGTTTAAAAAGTGGTTATTCAACATGAGGCCCGATCCAAATGACATTCTGAATCATTTTTGGTAGAGTGCAAAAAATCAATTTTCTGATGAAAAACGATGACCCCGGACCAGTCGAACGTTGAAAAAATGGTCAATATTGATGAAATTTTAACATTTAATCTTTTGACTTTAAATGACGGTTGGATATGAGTTATTAGTTTTTCAACTAAAATAAGTGTGTTTAAAGTCATTTCTGTGCCTGAAATTGGTCAAAATTTGAAGCTTTTGAGTAAGCAAAACTCTGTAAAAATGGCAATTTTGGTCACTGTGAGGGTTTAAAAAGTGGTTATTCAACATGAGGCCCGATCCAAATGACATTCTGAATCATTTTTGGTAGAGTGCAAAAAATCAATTTTCTGATGAAAAACGATGACCCCGGACCAGTCGAACGTTGAAAAAATGGTCAATATTGATGAAATTTTAACATTTAATCTTTTGACTTTAAATGACGGTTGGATGTGAGTTATTACTTTTTCAACTAAAATAAGTGTGTTTAAAGTCATTTCTGTGCCTGAAATTGGTCAAAATTGAAGATTTTGAGTAAGCAAAACTCTGTAAAAATGGCAATTTTGGTCACTGTGAGGGTTTAAAAAGTGGTTATTCAACATGAGGCCCGATCCAAATGACATTTTGAATCATTTTTGGTAGAGTCCAAAAAATCAATTTTCTGATGAAAAACGATGACCCCGAACCAGTCGAACGTTGAAAAAATGGTCAATATTGATTAAATTTTAACATTTAATCTTTTGACTTTAAATGACGGTTGGATATGAATTATTACTTTTTCAACTAAAATAAGTGTGTTTAAAGTCATTTCTGTGCCTGAAATTGGTCAAAATTTGAAGCTTTTGAGTAAGCAAAACTCTGTAAAAATGGCAATTTTGGTCACTGTGAGGGTTTAAAAAGTGGTTATTCAACATGAGGCCCGATCCAAATGACATTCTGAATCATTTTTGGTAGAGTGCAAAAAATCAATTTTCTGATGAAAAACGATGACCCCGGACCAGTCGAACGTTGAAAAAATGGTCAATATTGATGAAATTTTAACATTTAATCTTTTGACTTTAAATGACGGTTGGATGTGAGTTATTACTTTTTCAACTAAAATAAGTGTGTTTAAAGTCATTTCTGTGCCTCAAATTGGTCAAAATCTGAAGCTTTTGAGTAAGCAAAACTCTGTAAAAATGGCAATTTTGGTCACTTTGAGGGTTTAAAAAGTGGTTATTCAACATGAGGCCCGATCCAAATGACAATTTGAATCATTTTTGGAAGAGTCCAAAAAAAAAAATCAATTTTTCTGATGAAAAAACGATGACCCCGGACCAGTCGAACATTGAAAAAATGGTCAATATTGATGAAATTTTAACATTTAATCTTTTGACTTTAAATGACGGTTGGATGTGAGTTATTACTTTTTCAACTAAAATAAGTGTGTTTAAAGTCATTTCTGTGCCTGAAATTGGTCAAAATTGAAGATTTTGAGTAAGCAAAACTCTGTAAAAATGGCAATTTTGGTCACTGTGAGGGTTTAAAAAGTGGTTATTCAACATGAGGCCCGATCCAAATGACATTCTGAATCATTTTTGGTAGAGTGCAAAAAATCAATTTTCTGATGAAAAACGATGACCCCGGACCAGTCGAACGTTGAAAAAATGGTCAATATTGATGAAATTTTAACATTTAATCTTTTGACTTTAAATGACGGTTGGATGTGAGTTATTACTTTTCAACTAAAATAAGTGTGTTTAAAGTCATTCTGTGCCTGAAATTGGTCAAAATTTGAAGCTTTTGAGTAAGCAAAACTCTGTAAAAATGGCAATTTTGGTCACTGTGAGGGTTTAAAAAGTGGTAATTCAACATGAGGCCCGATCCAAATGACATTTTGAATCATTTTTGGTAGAGTGCAAAAAATCAATTTTCTGATGAAAAACGATGACCCCGGACCAGTCGAACGTTGAAAAAATGGTCAATATTGCTGAAATTTTAACATTTAATCTTTTGACTTTAAATGACGGTTGGATGTGAGTTATTACTTTTTCAACTAAAATAAGTGTGTTTAAAGTCATTTCTGTGCCTGAAATTGGTCAAAATTTGTAGCTTTTGAGTAAGCAAAACTCTGTAAAAATGGCAATTTTGGTCACTGTGAGGGTTTAAAAAGTGGTTATTCAACATGAGGCCCGATCCAAATGACATTCTGAATCATTTTTGGTAGAGTGCAAAAAATCAATTTTCTGATGAAAAACGATGACCCCGGACCAGTCGAACGTTGAAAAATGGTCAATATTGATGAAATTTTAACATTTAATCTTTTGACTTTAAATGACGGTTGGATGTGAGTTATTACTTTTTCAACTAAAATAAGTGTGTTTAAAGTCATTTCTGTGCCTCAAATTGGTCAAAATTTGAAGCTTTTGAGTAAGCAAAACTCTGTAAAAATGGCAATTTTGGTCACTGTGAGGGTTTAAAAAGTGGTTATTCAACATGAGGCCCGATCCAAATGACATTTTGAATCATTTTTGGAAGAGTCCAAAAAATCCATTTCTGATGAAAAACGATGACCCCGGACCAGTCGAACATTGAAAAAATGGTCAATATGGATGAAATTTTAACATTTAATCTTTTGACTTTAAATGACGGTTGGATGTGAGTTATTACTTTTTCAACTAAAATAAGTGTGTTTAAAGTCATTTCTGTGCCTGAAATTGGTCAAAATTTGTAGCTTTTGAGTAAGCAAAACTCTGTAAAAATGGCAATTTTGGTCACTGTGAGGGTTTAAAAAGTGGTTATTCAACATGAGGCCCGATCCAAATGACATTCTGAATCATTTTTGGTAGAGTGCAAAAATCAATTTTCTGATGAAAAACGATGACCCGGACCAGTCGAACGTTGAAAAAATGGTCAATATTGATGAAATTTTAACATTTAATCTTTTGACTTTAAATGACGTTGGATGTGAGTTATTACTTTTTCAACTAAAATAAGTGTGTTTAAAGTCATTTCTGTGCCTCAAATTGGTCAAAATTTGAAGCTTTTGAGTAAGCAAAACTCTGTAAAAATGGCAATTTTGGTCACTGTGAGGGTTTAAAAGTGGTTATTCAACATGAGGCCCGATCCAAATGACATTTTGAATTCATTTTTTGGAAGAGTCCAAAAAATCCATTTTCTGATAAAAAACGATGACCCGGACCAGTCGAACGTTGAAAAAATGGTCAATATTGATGAAATTTTAACATTTAATCTTTTGACTTTAAATGACGGTTGGATGTGAGTTATTACTTTTTCAACTAAAATAAGTGTGTTTAAAGTCATTTCTGTGCCTGAAATTGGTCAAAATTTGAAGCTTTTGAGTTAGCAAAACTCTGTAAAAATGGCAATTTTGGTCACTTTGAGGGTTTAAAAAGTGGTTATTCAACATGAGGCCCGATCCAAATGACAATTTGAATCATTTTTGGAAGAGTCCAAAAAATCCATTTTCTGATGAAAAACGATGACCCCGGACCAGTCGAACATTGAAAAAATGGTCAATATTGATGAAATTTTAACATTTAATCTTTTGACTTTAAATGACGGTTGGATGTGAGTTATTACTTTTTCAACTAAAATAAGTGTGTTTAAAGTCATTTCTGTGCCTGAAATTGGTCAAAATTGAAGATTTTGAGTAAGCAAAACTCTGTAAAAATGGCAATTTTGGTCACTGTGAGGGTTTAAAAAGTGGTTATTCAACATGAGGCCCGATCCAAATGACATTCTGAATCATTTTTGGTAGAGTGCAAAAATCAATTTTCTGATGAAAAACGATGACCCCGGACCAGTCGAACGTTGAAAAAATGGTCAATATTGCTGAAATTTTAACATTTAATCTTTTGACTTTAAATGACGGTTGGATATGAATTATTACTTTTTCAACTAAAATAAGTGTGTTTAAAGTCATTTCTGTGCCTGAAATTGGTCAAAATTTGAAGCTTTTGAGTAAGCAAAACTCTGTAAAAATGGCAATTTTGGTCACTTTGAGGGTTAAAAAGTGGTTATTCAACATGAGGCCCGATCCAAATGACAATTTGAATCATTTTTGGAAGAGTCCAAAAAATCCATTTTCTGATGAAAACGATGACCCCGGACCAGTCGAACATTGAAAAAATGGTCAATATTGATGAAATTTTAACATTTAATCTTTTGACTTTAAATGACGGTTGGATGTGAGTTATTACTTTTTCAACTAAAATAAGTGTGTTTAAAGTCATTTCTGTGCCTGAAATTGGTCAAAATTGAAGATTTTGAGTAAGCAAAACTCTGTAAAAATGGCAATTTTGGTCACTGTGAGGGTTTAAAAAGTGGTTATTCAACATGAGGCCCGATCCAAATGACATTTTGAATCATTTTTGGTAGAGTCCCAAAAATTAATTTTCTGATGAAAAACGATGACCCCGGACCAGTCGAACGTTGAAAAAATGGTCAATATTGATTAAATTTTAACATTTAATCTTTTGACTTTAAATGACGGTTGGATAGAATTATTACTTTTTCAACTAAAATAAGTGTGTTTAAAGTCATTTCTGTGCCTGAAATTGGTCAAATTTGAAGCTTATGAGTAAGCAAAACTCTGTAAAAATGGCAATTTTGGTCACTGTGAGGGTTTAAAAATTGGTTATTCAACATGAGGCCCGATCCAAATGACATTTTGAATCATTTTTGGAAGAGTCCAAAAAATCAATTTTCTGATGAAAAACGATGACCCCGACCAGTCGAACGTTGAAAAAATGGTCAATATTGATGAAATTTTAACATTTAATCTTTTGACTTTAAATGAAGGTTGGATGTGAGTTATTAATTTTTCAACTAAAATTAGTGTGTTTAAAGTCATTTCTGTGCCTGAAATTGGTAAAAATTCGAAGATTTTGAGTAAGCAAATCTCTGTAAAAATGGCAATTTTGGTCACTGTGAGGGTTTAAAAAGTGGTTATTCAACATGAGGCCTGATCCAAATGACATTTTGAATCATTTTTGGTAGAGTCCAAAAAATCAATTTTCTGATGAAAAACGATGACCCGGACCAGTCGAACGTTGAAAAAATGGTCAATATTGATGAAATTTTAACATTTAATCTTTTGACTTTAAATGACGGTTGGATATGAATTATTACTATTTCAACTAAAATAAGTGTGTTTAAAGTCATTTCTGTGCCTGAAATTGGTCAAATTTGAAGATTTTGAGTAAGCAAAACTCTGTAAAAATGGCAATTTTGGTCACTGTGAGGGTTTAAAAAGTGGTTATTCAACATGAGGCCCGATCCAAATGACAATTTGAATCATTTTTGGAAGAGTCCAAAAATCCATTTTCTGATGAAAAACGATGACCCCGGACCAGTCGAACATTGAAAAAATGGTCAATATTGATGAAATTTTAACATTTAATCTTTTGACTTTAAATGACGGTTGGATGTGAGTTATTACTTTTTCAACTAAAATAAGTGTGTTAAAGTCATTTCTTTGCCTGAAATTGGTCAAAATTGAAGATTTTGAGTAAGCAAAACTCTGTAAAAATGGCAATTTTGGTCACTGTGAGGGTTTAAAAAGTGGTTATTCAACATGAGGCCCGATCCAAATGACATTCTGAATCATTTTTGGTAGAGTGCAAAAAATCAATTTTCTGATGAAAAACGATGACCCCGGACCAGTCGAACGTTGAAAAAATGGTCAATATTGATGAAATTTTAACATTTAATCTTTTGACTTTAAATGACGGTTGGATGTGAGTTATTACTTTTTCAACTAACATAAGTGTGTTTAAAGTCATTTCTGTGCCTGAAATTGGTCAAAATTTGAAGCTTTTGAGTAAGCAAAACTCTGTAAAAATGCAATTTTGGTCACTTTGAGGGTTTAAAAAGTGGTTATTCAACATGAGGCCCGATCCAAATGACAATTGAATCATTTTTGGAAGAGTCCAAAAAATCAATTTTCTGATGAAAAACGATGACCCCGGACCAGTCGAACATTGAAAAAAATGGTCAATATTGATGAAATTTTAACATTTAATCTTTTGACTTTAAATGACGGTTGGATGTGAGTTATTACTTTTTCAACTAAAATAAGTGTGTTTAAAGTCATTTCTGTGCCTGAAATTGGTCAAAATTGAAGATTTTGAGTAAGCAAAACTCTGTAAAAATGGCCAATTTTGGTCACTGTGAGGGTTTAAAAAGTGGTTATTCAACATGAGGCCCGATCCAAATGACATTCTGAATCATTTTTGGTAGAGTGCAAAAAATCAATTTTCTGATGAAAAACGATGACCCCGGACCAGTCGAACGTTGAAAAAATGGTCAATATTGATGAAATTTTAACATTTAATCTTTTGACTTTAAATGACGGTTGGATGTGAGTTATTACTTTTTCAACTAAAATAAGTGTGTTTAAAGTCATTTCTGTGCCTGAAATTGGTCAAAATTTGAAGCTTTTGAGTAAGCAAAACTCTGTAAAAATGGCAATTTTGGTCACTGTGAGGGTTTAAAAGTGGTAATTCAACATGAGGCCCGATCCAAATGACATTTTGAATCATTTTTGGTAGAGTGCAAAAATCAATTTTCTGATGAAAAACGATGACCCCGGACCAGTCGAACGTTGAAAAAATGGTCAATATTGCTGAAATTTTAACATTTAATCTTTTGACTTTAAATGACGGTTGGATGTGAGTTATTACTTTTTCAACTAAAATAAGTGTGTTTAAAGTCATTTCTGTGCCTGAAATTGGTCAAAATTTGTAGCTTTTGAGTAAGCAAAACTCTGTAAAAATGGCAATTTTGGTCACTGTGAGGGTTTAAAAAGTGGTTATTCAACATGAGGCCCGATCCAAATGACATTCTGAATCATTTTTGGTAGAGTGCAAAAAATCAATTTTCTGATGAAAAACGATGACCCCGGACCAGTCGAACGTTGAAAAAATGGTCAATATTGATGAAATTTTAACATTTAATCTTTTGACTTTAAATGACGGTTGGATGTGAGTTATTACTTTTTCAACTAAAATAAGTGTGTTTAAAGTCATTTCTGTGCCTCAAATTGGTCAAAATTTGAAGCTTTTGAGTAAGCAAAACTCTGTAAAAATGGCAATTTTGGTCACTGTGAGGGTTTAAAAAGTGGTTATTCAACATGAGGCCCGATCCAAATGACATTTTGAATCATTTTTGGAAGAGTCCAAAAAATCCATTTTCTGATGAAAAACGATGACCCCGGACCAGTCGAACATTGAAAAAATGGTCAATATGGATGAAATTTTAACATTTAATCTTTTGACTTTAAATGACGGTTGGATGTGAGTTATTACTTTTTCAACTAAAATAAGTGTGTTTAAAGTCATTTCTGTGCCTGAAATTGGTCAAAATTTGTAGCTTTTGAGTAAGCAAAACTCTGTAAAAATGGCAATTTTGGTCACTGTGAGGGTTTAAAAAGTGGTTATTCAACATGAGGCCCGATCCAAAATGACATTCTGAATCATTTTGGTAGAGTGCAAAAAATCCAATTTTCTGATGAAAAACGATGACCCCGGACCAGTCGAACGTTGAAAAAATGGTCAATATTGATGAAATTTTAACATTTAATCTTTTGACTTTAAATGACGGTTGGATGTGAGTTATTACTTTTTCAACTAAAATAAGTTGTGTTTAAAGTCATTTCTGTGCCTCAAATTGGTCAAAATTTGAAGCTTTTGAGTAAGCAAAACTCTGTAAAAATGGCAATTTTGGTCACTGTGAGGGTTTAAAAAGTGGTTATTCAACATGAGGCCCGATCCAAATGACAATTTGAATCATTTTTGGAAGAGTCCAAAAAATCCATTTTCTGATGAAAAACGATGACCCCGGACCAGTCGAACATTGAAAAAATGGTCAATATTGATGAAATTTTAACATTTAATCTTTTGACTTTAAATGACGGTTGGATGTGAGTTATTACTTTTTCAACTAAAATAAGTGTGTTTAAAGTCATTTCTTTGCCTGAAATTGGTCAAAATTGAAGATTTTGAGTAAGCAAAACTCTGTAAAAATGGCAATTTTGGTCACTGTGAGGGTTTAAAAAGTGGTTATTCAACATGAGGCCCGATCCAAATGACATTCTGAATCATTTTTGGTAGAGTGCAAAAAATCAATTTTCTGATGAAAAACGATGACCCCGGACCAGTCGAACGTTGAAAAAATGGTCAATATTGATGAAATTTTAACATTTAATCTTTTGACTTTAAATGACGGTTGGATGTGAGTTATTACTTTTTCAACTAAAATAAGTGTGTTTAAAGTCATTTCTGTGCCTGAAATTGGTCAAAATTTGAAGCTTTTGAGTAAGCAAAACTCTGTAAAAATGGCAATTTTGGTCACTGTGAGGGTTTAAAAAGTGGTAATTCAACATGAGGCCCGATCCAAATGACATTTTGAATCATTTTTGGTAGAGTGCAAAAAATCAATTTTCTGATGAAAAACGATGACCCCGGACCAGTCGAACGTTGAAAAAATGGTCAATATTGCTGAAATTTTAACA
This sequence comes from Lissotriton vulgaris, assembly GCF_964263255.1. Classification (NCBI taxonomy): domain Eukaryota; kingdom Metazoa; phylum Chordata; class Amphibia; order Caudata; family Salamandridae; genus Lissotriton; species Lissotriton vulgaris. Next base: position 204,403 of record NW_028254112.1, read on the forward strand.
TTTAATCTTTTGACTTTAAATGACGGTTGGATGTGAGTTATTACTTTTTCAACTAAAATAAGTGTGTTTAAAGTCATTTCTGTGCCTGAAATTGGTCAAAATTTGTAGCTTTTGAGTAAGCAAAACTCTGTAAAAATGGCAATTTTGGTCACTGTGAGGGTTTAAAAAGTGGTTATTCAACATGAGGCCCGATCCAAATGACATTCTGAATCATTTTTGGTAGAGTGCAAAAAATCAATTTTCTGATGAAAAACGATGACCCCGGACCAGTCGAACGTTGAAAAAATGGTCAATATTGATGAAATTTTAACATTTAATCTTTTGACTTTAAATGACGGTTGGATGTGAGTTATTACTTTTTCAACTAAAATAAGTGTGTTTAAAGTCATTTCTGTGCCTCAAATTGGTCAAAATTTGAAGCTTTTGAGTAAGCAAAACTCTGTAAAAATGGCAATTTTGGTCACTGTGAGGGTTTAAAAAGTGGTTATTCAACATGAGGCCCGATCCAAATGACATTTTGAATCATTTTTGGAAGAGTCCAAAAAATCCATTTTCTGATGAAAAACGATGACCCCGGACCAGTCGAACATTGAAAAAATGGTCAATATGGATGAAATTTTAACATTTAATCTTTTGACTTTAAATGACGGTTGGATGTGAGTTATTACTTTTTCAACTAAAATAAGTGTGTTTAAAGTCATTTCTGTGCCTGAAATTGGTCAAAATTTGTAGCTTTTGAGTAAGCAAAACTCTGTAAAAATGGCAATTTTGGTCACTGTGAGGGTTTAAAAAGTGGTTATTCAACATGAGGCCCGATCCAAATGACATTCTGAATCATTTTTGGTAGAGTGCAAAAAATCAATTTTCTGATGAAAAACGATGACCCCGGACCAGTCGAACGTTGAAAAAATGGTCAATATTGATGAAATTTTAACATTTAATCTTTTGACTTTAAATGACGGTTGGATGTGAGTTATTACTTTTTCAACTAAAATAAGTGTGTTTAAAGTCATTTCTGTGCCTCAAATTGGTCAAAATTTGAAGCTTTTGAGTTAGCAAAACTCTGTAAAAATGGCAATTTTGGTCACTTTGAGGGTTTAAAAAGTGGTTATTCAACATGAGGCCCGATCCAAATGACAATTTGAATCATTTTTGGAAGAGTCCAAAAAATCCATTTTCTGATGAAAAACGATGACCCAGGACCAGTCGAACATTGAAAAAATGGTCAATATTGATGAAATTTTAACATTTAATCTTTTGACTTTAAATGACGGTTGGATGTGAGTTATTACTTTTTCAACTAAAATAAGTGTGTTTAAAGTCATTTCTGTGCCTGAAATTGGTCAAAATTGAAGATTTTGAGTAAGCAAAACTCTGTAAAAATGGCAATTTTGGTCACTGTGAGGGTTTAAAAAGTGGTTATTCAACATGAGGCCCGATCCAAATGACATTCTGAATCATTTTTGGTAGAGTGCAAAAAATCAATTTTCTGATGAAAAACGATGACCCCGGACCAGTCGAACGTTGAAAAAATGGTCAATATTGCTGAAATTTTAACATTTAATCTTTTGACTTTAAATGACGGTTGGATATGAATTATTACTTTTTCAACTAAAATAAGTGTGTTTAAAGTCATTTCTGTGCCTGAAATTGGTCAAAATTTGAAGCTTTTGAGTAAGCAAAACTCTGTAAAAATGGCAATTTTGGTCACTTTGAGGGTTTAAAAAGTGGTTATTCAACATGAGGCCCGATCCAAATGACAATTTGAATCATTTTTGGAAGAGTCCAAAAAATCCATTTTCTGATGAAAAACGATGACCCCGGACCAGTCGAACATTGAAAAAATGGTCAATATTGATGAAATTTTAACATTTAATCTTTTGACTTTAAATGACGGTTGGATGTGAGTTATTACTTTTTCAACTAAAATAAGTGTGTTTAAAGTCATTTCTGTGCCTGAAATTGGTCAAAATTGAAGATTTTGAGTAAGCAAAACTCAGTAAAAATGGCAATTTTGGTCACTGTGAGGGTTTAAAAAGTGGTTATTCAACATGAGGCCCGATCCAAATGACATTTTGAATCATTTTTGGTAGAGTCCCAAAAATTAATTTTCTGATGAAAAACGATGACCCCGGACCAGTCGAACGTTGAAAAAATGGTCAATATTGATTAAATTTTAACATTTAATCTTTTGACTTTAAATGACGGTTGGATATGAATTATTACTTTTTCAACTAAAATAAGTGTGTTTAAAGTCATTTCTGTGCCTGAAATTGGTCAAATTTGAAGCTTATGAGTAAGCAAAACTCTGTAAAAATGGCAATTTTGGTCACTGTGAGGGTTTAAAAATTGGTTATTCAACATGAGGCCCGATCCAAATGACATTTTGAATCATTTTTGGAAGAGTCCAAAAAATCAATTTTCTGATGAAAAACGATGACCCCGGACCAGTCGAACGTTGAAAAAATGGTCAATATTGATGACATTTTAACATTTAATCTTTTGACTTTAAATGAAGTTGGATGTGAGTTATTAATTTTTCAACTAAAATTAGTGTGTTTAAAGTCATTTCTGTGCCTGAAATTGGTAAAAATTCGAAGATTTTTGAGTAAGCAAATCTCTGTAAAAATGGCAATTTTGGTCACTGTGAGGGTTTAAAAAGTGGTTATTCAACATGAGGCCTGATCCAAATGACATTTTGAATCATTTTTGGTAGAGTCCAAAAAATCAATTTTCTGATGAAAAACGATGACCCGGACCAGTCGAACGTTGAAAAAATGGTCAATATTGATGAAATTTTAACATTTAATCTTTTGACTTTAAATGACGGTTGGATATGAATTATTACTATTTCAACTAAAATAAGTGTGTTTAAAGTCATTTCTGTGCCTGAATTGGTCAAATTTGAAGATTTTGAGTAAGCAAAACTCTGTAAAAATGGCAATTTTGGTCACTGTGAGGGTTTAAAAAGTGGTTATTCAACATGAGGCCCGATCCAAATGACAATTTGAATCATTTTTGGAAGAGTCCAAAAAATCCATTTTCTGATGAAAAACGATGACCCCGGACCAGTCGAACATTGAAAAAATGGTCAATATTGATGAAATTTTAACATTTAATCTTTTGACTTTAAATGACGGTTGGATGTGAGTTATTACTTTTTCAACTAAAATAAGTGTGTTTAAAGTCATTTCTGTGCCTGAAATTGGTCAAAATTGTAGCTTTTGAGTAAGCAAACTCTGTAAAAATGGCAATTTTGGTCACTGTGAGGTTTAAAAAGTGGTTATTCAACATGAGGCCCGATCCAAATGACATTCTGAATCATTTTTGGTAGAGTGCAAAAAATCAATTTTCTGATGAAAAACGATGACCCCGGACCAGTCGAACGTTGAAAAAATGGTCAATATTGATGAAATTTTAACATTTAATCTTTTGACTTTAAATGACGGTTGGATGTGAGTTATTACTTTTCAACTAAAATAAGTGTGTTAAAGTCATTTCTGTGCCTGAAATTGGTCAAAATTTGAAGCTTTTGAGTAAGCAAAACTCTGTAAAAATGGCAATTTTGGTCACTGTGAGGGTTTAAAAAGTGGTTATTCAACATGAGGCCCGATCCAAATGACATTTTGAATCATTTTTGGAAGAGTCCAAAAAATCCATTTTCTGATGAAAAACGATGACCCAGGACCAGTCGAACATTGAAAAAATGGTCAATATTGATGAAATTTTAACATTTAATCTTTTGACTTTAAATGACGGTTGGATGTGAGTTATTACTTTTTCAACTAAAATAAGTGTGTTTAAAGTCATTTCTGTGCCTGAAATTGGTCAAATTTGAAAGATTTTGAGTAAGCAAAACTCTGTAAAAATGGCAATTTTGGTCACTGTGAGGGTTTAAAAAGTGGTTATTCAACATGAGGCCCGATCCAAATGACAATTTGAATCATTTTTGGAAGAGTCCAAAAAATCCATTTTCTGATGAAAAACGATGACCCCCGGACCAGTCGAACATTGAAAAAATGGTCAATATTGATGAAATTTTAACATTTAATCTTTTGACTTTAAATGACGGTTGGATGTGAGTTATTACTTTTTCAACTAAAATAAGTGTGTTTAAAGTCATTTCTTTGCTGAAATTGGTCAAAATTGAAGATTTTGAGTAAGCAAAACTCTGTAAAAATGGCAATTTTGGTCACTGTGAGGGTTTTAAAAAGTGGTTATTCAACATGAGGCCCGATCCAAATGACATTCTGAATCATTTTTGGTAGAGTGCAAAAAATCAATTTTCTGATGAAAACGATGACCCCGGACCAGTCGAACGTTGAAAAAATGGTCAATATTGATGAAATTTTAACATTTAATCTTTTGACTTTAAATGACGGTTGGATGTGAGTTATTACTTTTTCAACTAAAATAAGTGTGTTTAAAGTCATTTCTGTGCCTGAAATTGGTCAAAATTTGAAGCTTTTGAGTAAGCAAAACTCTGTAAAAATGGCAATTTTGGTCACTTTGAGGGTTTAAAAAGTGGTTATTCAACATGAGGCCCGATCCAAATGACAATTTGAATCATTTTTGGAAGAGTCCAAAAAATCAATTTTCTGATGAAAAACGATGACCCCGGACCAGTCGAACATTGAAAAAATGGTCAATATTGATGAAATTTTAACATTTAATCTTTTGACTTTAAATGACGGTTGGATGTGAGTTATTACTTTTTCAACTAAAATAAGTGTGTTTAAAGTCATTTCTGTGCCTGAAATTGGTCAAAATTGAAGATTTTGAGTAAGCAAAACTCTGTAAAAATGGCAATTTTGGTCACTGTGAGGGTTTAAAAAGTGGTTATTCAACATGAGGCCCGATCCAAATGACATTCTGAATCATTTTTGGTAGAGTGCAAAAAATCAATTTTCTGATGAAAAACGATGACCCCGGACCAGTCGAACGTTGAAAAAATGGTCAATATTGATGAAATTTTAACATTTAATCTTTTGACTTTAAATGACGGTTGGATGTGAGTTATTACTTTTTCAACTAAAATAAGTGTGTTTAAAGTTATTTCTGTGCCTGAAATTGGTCAAAATTTGAAGCTTTTGAGTAAGCAAAACTCTGTAAAAATGGCAATTTTGGTCACTGTGAGGGTTTAAAAAGTGGTAATTCAACATGAGGCCCGATCCAAATGACATTTTGAATCATTTTTGGTAGAGTGCAAAAAATCAATTTTCTGATGAAAAACGATGACCCCGGACCAGTCGAACGTTGAAAAAATGGTCAATATTGCTGAAATTTTAACATTTAATCTTTTGACTTTAAATGACGGTTGGATGTGAGTTATTACTTTTTCAACTAAAATAAGTGTGTTTAAAGTCATTTCTGTGCCTGAAATTGGTCAAAATTTGTAGCTTTTGAGTAAGCAAAACTCTGTAAAAATGGCAATTTTGGTCACTATGAGGGTTTAAAAAGTGGTTATTCAACATGAGGCCCGATCCAAATGACATTCTGAATCATTTTTGGTAGAGTGCAAAAAATCAATTTTCTGATGAAAAACGATGACCCCGGACCAGTCGAACGTTGAAAAAATGGTCAATATTGATGAAATTTTAACATTTAATCTTTTGACTTTAAATGACGGTTGGATGTGAGTTATTACTTTTTCAACTAAAATGAGTGTGTTTAAAGTCATTTCTTTGCCTGAAATTGGTCAAAATTGAAGATTTTGAGTAAGCAAAACTCTGTAAAAATGGCAATTTTGGTCACTGTGAGGGTTTAAAAAGTGGTTATTCAACATGAGGCCCGATCCAAATGACATTCTGAATCATTTTTGGTAGAGTGCAAAAAATCAATTTTCTGATGAAAAACGATGACCCCGGACCAGTCGAACGTTGAAAAAATGGTCAATATTGATGAAATTTTAACATTTAATCTTTTGACTTTAAATGACGGTTGGATGTGAGTTATTACTTTTTCAACTAAAATAAGTGTGTTTAAAGTCATTTCTGTGCCTGAAATTGGTCAAAATTTGAAGCTTTTGAGTAAGCAAAACTCTGTAAAAATGGCAATTTTGGTCACTTTGAGGGTTTAAAAAGTGGTTATTCAACATGAGGCCCGATCCAAATGACAATTTGAATCATTTTTGGAAGAGTCCAAAAAATCCATTTTCTGATGAAAAACGATGACCCCGGACCAGTCGAACATTGAAAAAATGGTCAATATTGATGAAATTTTAACATTTAATCTTTTGACTTTAAATGACGGTTGGATGTGAGTTATTACTTTTTCAACTAAAATAAGTGTGTTTAAAGTCATTTCTGTGCCTGAAATTGGTCAAAATTTGTAGCTTTTGAGTAAGCAAAACTCTGTAAAAATGGCAATTTTGGTCACTGTGAGGGTTTAAAAAGTGGTTATTCAACATGAGGCCCGATCCAAATGACATTCTGAATCATTTTTGGTAGAGTGCAAAAAATCAATTTTCTGATGAAAAACGATGACCCCGGACCAGTCGAACGTTGAAAAAATGGTCAATATTGATGAAATTTTAACATTTAATCTTTTGACTTTAAATGACGGTTGGATGTGAGTTATTACTTTTTCAACTAAAATAAGTGTGTTTAAAGTCATTTCTGTGCCTCAAATTGGTCAAAATTTGAAGCTTTTGAGTAAGCAAAACTCTGTAAAAATGGCAATTTTGGTCACTGTGAGGGTTTAAAAAGTGGTTATTCAACATGAGGCCCGATCCAAATGACATTTTGAATCATTTTTGGAAGAGTCCAAAAAATCCATTTTCTGATAAAAAACGATGACCCCGGACCAGTCGAACGTTGAAAAAATGGTCAATATTGATGAAATTTTAACATTTAATCTTTTGACTTTAAATGACGGTTGGATGTGAGTTATTACTTTTTCAACTAAAATAAGTGTGTTTAAAGTCATTTCTGTGCCTGAAATTGGTCAAAATTTGAAGCTTTTGAGTTAGCAAAACTCTGTAAAAATGGCAATTTTGGTCACTTTGAGGGTTTAAAAAGTGGTTATTCAACATGAGGCCCGATCCAAATGACAATTTGAATCATTTTTGGAAGAGTCCAAAAAATCCATTTTCTGATGAAAAACGATGACCCCGGACCAGTCGAACATTGAAAAAATGGTCAATATTGATGAAATTTTAACATTTAATCTTTTGACTTTAAATGACGGTTGGATGTGAGTTATTACTTTTTCAACTAAAATAAGTGTGTTTAAAGTCATTTCTGTGCCTGAAATTGGTCAAAATTGAAGATTTTGAGTAAGCAAAACTCTGTAAAAATGGCAATTTTGGTCACTGTGAGGGTTTAAAAAGTGGTTATTCAACATGAGGCCCGATCCAAATGACATTCTGAATCATTTTTGGTAGAGTGCAAAAATCAATTTTCTGATGAAAAACGATGACCCCGGACCAGTCGAACGTTGAAAAAATGGTCAATATTGCTGAAATTTTAACATTTAATCTTTTGACTTTAAATGACGGTTGGATATGAATTATTACTTTTTCAACTAAAATAAGTGTGTTTAAAGTCATTTCTGTGCCTGAAATTGGTCAAAATTTGAAGCTTTTGAGTAAGCAAAACTCTGTAAAAATGGCAATTTTGGTCACTTTGAGGGTTTAAAAAGTGGTTATTCAACATGAGGCCCGATCCAAATGACAATTTGAATCATTTTTGGAAGAGTCCAAAAAATCCATTTTCTGATGAAAACCGATGACCCCGGACCAGTCGAACATTGAAAAAATGGTCAATATTGATGAAATTTTAACATTTAATCTTTTGACTTTAAATGACGGTTGGATGTGAGTCATTACTTTTTCAACTAAAATAAGTGTGTTTAAAGTCATTTCTGTGCCTGAAATTGGTCAAAATTGAAGATTTTGAGTAAGCAAAACTCTGTAAAAATGGCAATTTTGGTCACTGTGAGGGTTTAAAAAGTGGTTATTCAACATGAGGCCCGATCCAAATGACATTCTGAATCATTTTTGGTAGAGTGCAAAAAATCAATTTTCTGATGAAAAACGATGACCCCGGACCAGTCGAACGTTGAAAAAATGGTCAATATTGATGAAATTTTAACATTTAATCTTTTGACTTTAAATGACGGTTGGATGTGAGTTATTACTTTTTCAACTAAAATAAGTGTGTTTAAAGTCATTTCTGTGCCTGAAATTGGTCAAAATTTGAAGCTTTTGAGTAAGCAAAACTCTGTAAAAATGGCAATTTTGGTCACTTTGAGGGTTTAAAAAGTGGTTATTCAACATGAGGCCCGATCCAAATGACAATTTGAATCATTTTTGGAAGAGTCCAAAAAATCCATTTTCTGATGAAAAACGATGACCCCGGACCAGTCGAACGTTGAAAAAATTGTCAATATTGATGAAATTTTAACATTTAATCTTTTGACTTTAAATGACGGTTGGATGTGAGTTATTACTTTTTCAACTAAAATAAGTGTGTTTAAAGTCATTTCTGTGCCTGAAATTGGTCAAAATTTGTAGCTTTTGAGTAAGCAAAACTCTGTAAAAATGGCAATTTTGGTCACTGTGAGGGTTTAAAAAGTGGTTATTCAACATGAGGCCCGATCCAAATGACATTCTGAATCATTTTTGGTAGAGTGCAAAAAATCAATTTTCTGATGAAAAACGATGACCCCGGACCAGTCGAACGTTGAAAAAATGGTCAATATTGATGAAATTTTAACATTTAATCTTTTGACTTTAAATGACGGTTGGATGTGAGTTATTACTTTTTCAACTAAAATAAGTGTGTTTAAAGTCATTTCTGTGCCTCAAATTGGTCAAAATTTGAAGCTTTTGAGTAAGCAAAACTCTGTAAAAATGGCAATTTTGGTCACTGTGAGGGTTTAAAAAGTGGTTATTCAACATGAGGCCCGATCCAAATGACATTTTGAATCATTTTTGGAAGAGTCCAAAAAATCCATTTTCTGATAAAAAACGATGACCCCGGACCAGTCGAACGTTGAAAAAATGGTCAATATTGATGAAATTTTAACATTTAATCTTTTGACTTTAAATGACGGTTGGATGTGAGTTATTACTTTTTCAACTAAAATAAGTGTGTTTAAAGTCATTTCTGTGCCTGAAATTGGTCAAAATTTGAAGCTTTTGAGTTAGCAAAACTCTGTAAAAATGGCAATTTTGGTCACTTTGAGGGTTTAAAAAGTGGTTATTCAACATGAGGCCCGATCCAAATGACAATTTGAATCATTTTTGGAAGAGTCCAAAAAATCCATTTTCTGATGAAAAACGATGACCCCGGACCAGTCGAACATTGAAAAAATGGTCAATATTGATGAAATTTTAACATTTAATCTTTTGACTTTAAATGACGGTTGGATGTGAGTTATTACTTTTTCAACTAAAATAAGTGTGTTTAAAGTCATTTCTGTGCCTGAAATTGGTCAAAATTGAAGATTTTGAGTAAGCAAAACTCTGTAAAAATGGCAATTTTGGTCACTGTGAGGGTTTAAAAAGTGGTTATTCAACATGAGGCCCGATCCAAATGACATTCTGAATCATTTTTGGTAGAGTGCAAAAAATCAATTTTCTGATGAAAAACGATGACCCCGGACCAGTCGAACGTTGAAAAAATGGTCAATATTGCTGAAATTTTAACATTTAATCTTTTGACTTTAAATGACGGTTGGATATGAATTATTACTTTTTCAACTAAAATAAGTGTGTTTAAAGTCATTTCTGTGCCTGAAATTGGTCAAAATTTGAAGCTTTTGAGTAAGCAAAACTCTGTAAAAATGGCAATTTTGGTCACTTTGAGGGTTTAAAAAGTGGTTATTCAACATGAGGCCCGATCCAAATGACAATTTGAATCATTTTTGGAAGAGTCCAAAAAATCCATTTTCTGATGAAAACCGATGACCCCGGACCAGTCGAACATTGAAAAAATGGTCAATATTGATGAAATTTTAACATTTAATCTTTTGACTTTAAATGACGGTTGGATGTGAGTCATTACTTTTTCAACTAAAATAAGTGTGTTTAAAGTCATTTCTGTGCCTGAAATTGGTCAAAATTGAAGATTTTGAGTAAGCAAAACTCTGTAAAAATGGCAATTTTGGTCACTGTGAGGGTTTAAAAAGTGGTTATTCAACATGAGGCCCGATCCAAATGACATTTTGAATCATTTTTGGTAGAGTCCAAAAAATCAATTTTCTGATGAAAAACGATGACCCCGGACCAGTCGAACGTTGAAAAAATGGTCAATATTGATTAAATTTTAACATTTAATCTTTTGACTTTAAATGACGGTTGGATATGAATTATTACTTTTTCAACTAAAATAAGTGTGTTTAAAGTCATTTCTGTGCCTGAAATTGGTCAAAATTTGAAGCTTTTGAGTAAGCAAAACTCTGTAAAAATGGCAATTTTGGTCACTGTGAGGGTTTAAAAAGTGGTTATTCAACATGAGGCCCGATCCAAATGACATTCTGAATCATTTTTGGTAGAGTGCAAAAAATCAATTTTCTGATGAAAAACGATGACCCCGGACCAGTCGAACGTTGAAAAAATGGTCAATATTGATGAAATTTTAACATTTAATCTTTTGACTTTAAATGACGGTTGGATGTGAGTTATTACTTTTTCAACTAAAATAAGTGTGTTTAAAGTCATTTCTGTGCCTGAAATTGGTCAAAATTTGAAGCTTTTGAGTAAGCAAAACTCTGTAAAAATGGCAATTTTGGTCACTTTGAGGGTTTAAAAAGTGGTTATTCAACATGAGGCCTATCCAAATGACAATTTGAATCATTTTTGGAAGAGTCCAAAAAATCCATTTTCTGATGAAAAACGATGACCCCGGACCAGTCGAACATTGAAAAAATGGTCAATATTGATGAAATTTTAACATTTAATCTTTTGACTTTAAATGACGGTTGGATGTGAGTTATTACTTTTTCAACTAAAATAAGTGTGTTTAAAGTCATTTCTGTGCCTGAAATTAGTCAAAATTGAAGATTTTGAGTAAGCAAAACTCTGTAAAAATGGCAATTTTGGTCACTGTGAGGGTTTAAAAAGTGGTTATTCAACATGAGGCCCGATCCAAATGACATTTTGAATCATTTTTGGTAGAGTCCCAAAAATTAATTTTCTGATGAAAAACGATGACCCCGGACCAGTCGAACGTTGAAAAAATGGTCAATATTGATTAAATTTTAACATTTAATCTTTTGACTTTAAATGACGGTTGGATATGAATTATTACTTTTTCAACTAAAATAAGTGTGTTTAAAGTCATTTCTGTGCCTGAAATTGGTCAAATTTGAAGCTTATGAGTAAGCAAAACTCTGTAAAAATGGCAATTTTGGTCACTGTGAGGGTTTAAAAATTGGTTATTCAACATGAGGCCCGATCCAAATGACATTTTGAATCATTTTTGGAAGAGTCCAAAAAATCAATTTTCTGATGAAAAACGATGACCCCGGACCAGTCGAACGTTGAAAAAATGGTCAATATTGATGAAATTTTAACATTTAATCTTTTGACTTTAAATGAAGGTTGGATGTGAGTTATTAATTTTTCAACTAAAATTAGTGTGTTTAAAGTCATTTCTGTGCCTGAAATTGGTAAAAATTCGAAGATTTTGAGTAAGCAAATCTCTGTAAAAATGGCAATTTTGGTCACTGTGAGGGTTTAAAAAGTGGTTATTCAACATGAGGCCTGATCCAAATGACATTTTGAATCATTTTTGGTAGAGTCCAAAAAATCAATTTTCTGATGAAAAACGATGACCCGGACCAGTCGAACGTTGAAAAAATGGTCAATATTGATGAAATTTTAACATTTAATCTTTTGACTTTAAATGACGGTTGGATATGAATTATTACTATTTCAACTAAAATAAGTGTGTTTAAAGTCATTTCTGTGCCTGAAATTGGTCAAATTTGAAGATTTTGAGTAAGCAAAACTCTGTAAAAATGGCAATTTTGGTCACTGTGAGGGTTTAAAAAGTGGTTATTCAACATGAGGCCCGATCCAAATGACAATTTGAATCATTTTTGGAAGAGTCCAAAAAATCCATTTTCTGATGAAAAACGATGACCCCGGACCAGTCGAACATTGAAAAAATGGTCAATATTGATGAAATTTTAACATTTAATCTTTTGACTTTCAAATGACGGTTGGATGTGAGTTATTACTTTTTCAACTAAAATAAGTGTGTTTAAAGTCATTTCTTTGCCTGAAATTGGTCAAAATTGAAGATTTTGAGTAAGCAAAACTCTGTAAAAATGGCAATTTTGGTCACTGTGAGGGTTTAAAAAGTGGTTATTCAACATGAGGCCCGATCCAAATGACATTCTGAATCATTTTTGGTAGAGTGCAAAAAATCAATTTTCTGATGAAAAACGATGACCCCGGACCAGTCGAACGTTGAAAAAATGGTCAATATTGATGAAATTTTAACATTTAATCTTTTGACTTTAAATGACGGTTGGATGTGAGTTATTACTTTTTCAACTAAAATAAGTGTGTTTAAAGTCATTTCTGTGCCTGAAATTGGTCAAAATTTGAAGCTTTTGAGTAAGCAAAACTCTGTAAAAATGGCAATTTTGGTCACTTTGAGGGTTTAAAAAGTGGTTATTCAACATGAGGCCCGATCCAAATGACAATTTGAATCATTTTTGGAAGAGTCCAAAAAATCAATTTTCTGATGAAAAACGATGACCCCGGACCAGTCGAACATTGAAAAAATGGTCAATATTGATGAAATTTTAACATTTAATCTTTTGACTTTAAATGACGGTTGGATGTGAGTTATTACTTTTTCAACTAAAATAAGTGTGTTTAAAGTCATTTCTGTGCCTGAAATTGGTCAAAATTGAAGATTTTGAGTAAGCAAAACTCTGTAAAAATGGCAATTTTGGTCACTGTGAGGGTTTAAAAAGTGGTTATTCAACATGAGGCCCGATCCAAATGACATTCTGAATCATTTTTGGTAGAGTGCAAAAAATCAATTTTCTGATGAAAAACGATGACCCCGGACCAGTCGAACGTTGAAAAAATGGTCAATATTGATGAAATTTTAACATTTAATCTTTTGACTTTAAATGACGGTTGGATGTGAGTTATTACTTTTTCAACTAAAATAAGTGTGTTTAAAGTCATTTCTGTGCCTGAAATTGGTCAAAATTTGAAGCTTTTGAGTAAGCAAAACTCTGTAAAAATGGCAATTTTGGTCACTGTGAGGGTTTAAAAAGTGGTTATTCAACATGAGGCCCGATCCAAATGACATTTTGAATCATTTTTGAAAGAGTCCAAAAAATCCATTTTCTGATGAAAAACGATGACCCCGGACCAGTCGAACATTGAAAAAATGGTCAATATGGATGAAATTTTAACATTTAATCTTTTGACTTTAAATGACGGTTGGATGTGAGTTATTACTTTTTCAACTAAAATAAGTGTGTTTAAAGTCATTTCTGTGCCTGAAATTGGTCAAAATTTGTAGCTTTTGAGTAAGCAAAACTCTGTAAAAATGGCAATTTTGGTCACTGTGAGGGTTTAAAAAGTGGTTATTCAACATGAGGCCCGATCCAAATGACATTCTGAATCATTTTTGGTAGAGTGCAAAAAATCAATTTTCGGATGAAAAACGATGACCCCGGACCAGTCGAACGTTGAAAAAATGGTCAATATTGATGAAATTTTAACATTTAATCTTTTGACTTTAAATGACGGTTGGATGTGAGTTATTACTTTTTCAACTAAAATAAGTGTGTTTAAAGTCATTTCTGTGCCTCAAATTGGTCAAAATTTGAAGCTTTTGAGTAAGCAAAACTCTGTAAAAATGGCAATTTTGGTCACTGTGAGGGTTTAAAAAGTGGTTATTCAACATGAGGCCCGATCCAAATGACATTTTGAATCATTTTTGGAAGAGTCCAAAAAATCCATTTTCTGATAAAAAACGATGACCCCGGACCAGTCGAACGTTCAAAAAAATGGTCAATATTGATGAAATTTTAACATTTAATCTTTTGACTTTAAATGACGGTTGGATGTGAGTTATTACTTTTTCAACTAAAATAAGTGTGTTTAAAGTCATTTCTGTGCCTGAAATTGGTCAAAATTTGAAGCTTTTGAGTTAGCAAAACTCTGTAAAAATGGCAATTTTGGTCACTTTGAGGGTTTAAAAAGTGGTTATTCAACATGAGGCCCGATCCAAATGACAATTTGAATCATTTTTGGAAGAGTCCAAAAAATCCATTTTCTGATGAAAAACGATGACCCCGGACCAGTCGAACATTGAAAAAATGGTCAATATTGATGAAATTTTAACATTTAATCTTTTGACTTTAAATGACGGTTGGATGTGAGTTATTACTTTTTCAACTAAAATAAGTGTGTTTAAAGTCATTTCTGTGCCTGAAATTGGTCAAAATTGAAGATTTTGAGTAAGCAAAACTCTGTAAAAATGGCAATTTTGGTCACTGTGAGGGTTTAAAAAGTGGTTATTCAACATGAGGCCCGATCCAAATGACATTCTGAATCATTTTTGGTAGAGTGCAAAAAATCAATTTTCTGATGAAAAACGATGACCCCGGACCAGTCGAACGTTGAAAAAATGGTCAATATTGCTGAAATTTTAACATTAAATCTTTTGACTTTAAATGACGGTTGGATATGAATTATTACTTTTTCAACTAAAATAAGTGTGTTTAAAGTCATTTCTGTGCCTGAAATTGGTCAAAATTTGAAGCTTTTGAGTAAGCAAAACTCTGTAAAAATGGCAATTTTGGTCACTTTGAGGGTTTAAAAAGTGGTTATTCAACATGAGGCCCGATCCAAATGACAATTTGAATCATTTTTGGAAGAGTCCAAAAAATCCATTTTCTGATGAAAAACGATGACCCCGGACCAGTCGAACATTGAAAAAATGGTCAATATTGATGAAATTTTAACATTTAATCTTTTGACTTTAAATGACGGTTGGATGTGAGTTATTACTTTTTCAACTAAAATAAGTGTGTTTAAAGTCATTTCTGTGCCTGAAATTGGTCAAAATTGAAGATTTTGAGTAAGCAAAACTCTGTAAAAATGGCAATTTTGGTCACTGTGAGGGTTTAAAAAGTGGTTATTCAACATGAGGCCCGATCCAAATGACATTTTGAATCATTTTTGGTAGAGTCCAAAAAATCAATTTTCTGATGAAAAACGATGACCCCGGACCAGTCGAACGTTGAAAAAGTGGTGAATATTGATGAAATTTTAACATTTAATCTTTTGACTTTAAATGACGGTTGGATATGAATTATTACTTTTTCAACTAAAACAAGTGTGTTTAAAGTCATTTCTGTGCCTGAAATTGGTCAAATTTGAAGCTTATGAGTAAGCAAAACTCTGTAAAAATGGCAATTTTGGTCACTGTGTGGGTTTAAAAAGTGGTTATTCAACATGAGGCCCGATCCAAATGACATTTTGAATCATTTTTGGAAGAGTCCAAAAAATCCATTTTCTGATGAAAAACGATGACCCCGGACCAGTCGAACGTTGAAAAAATGGTCAATATTGATGAAATTTTAACATTTAATCTTTTGACTTTAAATGACGGTTGGATGTGAGTTATTAATTTTTCAACTAAAATTAGTGTGTTTAAAGTCATTTCTGTGCCTGAAATTGGTAAAAATTCGAAGATTTTGAGTAAGCAAATCTCTGTAAAAATGGCAATTTTGGTCACTGTGAGGGTTTAAAAAGTGGTTATTCAACATGAGGCCTGATCCAAATGACATTTTGAATCATTTTTGGTAGAGTCCAAAAAATCAATTTTCTGATGAAAAACGATGACCCGGACCAGTCCAACGTTGAAAAAATGGTCAATATTGATGAAATTTTAACATTTAATCTTTTGACTTTAAATGACGGTTGGATATGAATTATTACTTTTTCAACTAAAATAAGTGTGTTTAAAGTCATTTCTGTGCCTGAAATTGGTCAAAATTGAAGATTTTGAGTAAGCAAAACTCTGTAAAAATGGCAATTTTGGTCACTGTGAGGGTTTAAAAAGTGGTTATTCAACATGAGGCCCGATCCAAATGACATTCTGAATCATTTTTGGTAGAGTGCAAAAAATCAATTTTCTGATGAAAAACGATGACCCCGGACCAGTCGAACGTTGAAAAAATGGTCAATATTGATGAAATTTTAACATTTAATCTTTTGACTTTAAATGACGGTTGGATATGAGTTATTAGTTTTTCAACTAAAATAAGTGTGTTTAAAGTCATTTCTGTGCCTGAAATTGGTCAAAATTTGAAGCTTTTGAGTAAGCAAAACTCTGTAAAAATGGCAATTTTGGTCACTGTGAGGGTTTAAAAAGTGGTTATTCAACATGAGGCCCGATCCAAATGACATTCTGAATCATTTTTGGTAGAGTGCAAAAAATCAATTTTCTGATGAAAAACGATGACCCCGGACCAGTCGAACGTTGAAAAAATGGTCAATATTGATGAAATTTTAACATTTAATCTTTTGACTTTAAATGACGGTTGGATGTGAGTTATTACTTTTTCAACTAAAATAAGTGTGTTTAAAGTCATTTCTGTGCCTGAAATTGGTCAAAATTTGAAGCTTTTGAGTAAGCAAAACTCTGTAAAAATGGCAATTTTGGTCACTTTGAGGGTTTAAAAAGTGGTTATTCAACATGAGGCCTATCCAAATGACAATTTGAATCATTTTTGGAAGAGTCCAAAAAATCCATTTTCTGATGAAAAACGATGACCCCGGACCAGTCGAACATTGAAAAAATGGTCAATATGGATGAAATTTTAACATTTAATCTTTTGACTTTAAATGACGGTTGGATGTGAGTTATTACTTTTTCAACTAAAATAAGTGTGTTTAAAGTCATTTCTGTGCCTGAAATTGGTCAAAATTGAAGATTTTGAGTAAGCAAAACTCTGTAAAAATGGCAATTTTGGTCACTGTGAGGGTTTAAAAAGTGGTTATTCAACATGAGGCCCGATCCAAATGACATTCTGAATCATTTTTGGTAGAGTGCAAAAAATCAATTTTCTGATGAAAAACGATGACCCCGGACCAGTCGAACGTTGAAAAAATGGTCAATATTGCTGAAATTTTAACATTTAATCTTTTGACTTTAAATTACGGTTGGATATGAATTATTACTTTTTCAACTAAAATAAGTGTGTTTAAAGTCATTTCTGTGCCTGAAATTGGTCAAAATTTGAAGCTTTTGAGTAAGCAAAACTCTGTAAAAATGGCAATTTTGGTCACTTTGAGGGTTTAAAAAGTGGTTATTCAACATGAGGCCCGATCCAAATGACAATTTGAATCATTTTTGGAAGAGTCCAAAAAATCCATTTTCTGATGAAAAACGATGACCCCGGACCAGTCGAACGTTGAAAAAATGGTCAATATTGATGAAATTTTAACATTTAATCTTTTGACTTTAAATGACGGTTGGATGTGAGTTATTACTTTTTCAACTAAAATAAGTGTGTTTAAAGTCATTTCTGTGCCTGAAATTGGTAAAAATTGAAGATTTTGAGTAAGCAAAACTCTGGCAATTTTGGTCACTGTGAGGGTTTAAAAAGTGGTTATTCAACATGAGGCCCGATCCAAATGACATTTTGAATCATTTTTGGTAGAGTCCAAAAAATCAATTTTCTGATGAAAAACGATGACCCCGGACCAGTCGAACGTTGAAAAAATGGTCAATATTGATGAAATTTTAACATTTAATCTTTTGACTTTAAATGACGGTTGGATATGAATTATTACTTTTTCAACTAAAATAAGTGTGTTTAAAGTCATTTCTGTGCCTGAAATTGGTCAAATTTGAAGCTTATGAGTAAGCAAAACTCTGTAAAAATGGCAATTTTGGTCACTGTGAGGGTTTAAAAATTGGTTATTCAACATGAGGCCCGATCCAAATGACAATTTGAATCATTTTTGGAAGAGTCCAAAAAATCCATTTTCTGATGAAAAACGATGACCCCGGACCAGTCGAACATTGAAAAAATGGTCAATATGGATGAAATTTTAACATTTAATCTTTTGACTTTAAATGACGGTTGGATGTGAGTTATTACTTTTTCAACTAAAATAAGTGTGTTTAAAGTCATTTCTGTGCCTGAAATTAGTCAAAATTGAAGATTTTGAGTAAGCAAAACTCTGTAAAAATGGCAATTTTGGTCACTGTGAGGGTTTAAAAAGTGGTTATTCAACATGAGGCCCGATCCAAATGACATTTTGAATCATTTTTGGTAGAGTCCCAAAAATTAATTTTCTGATGAAAAACGATGACCCCGGACCAGTCGAACGTTGAAAAAATGGTCAATATTGATTAAATTTTAACATTTAATCTTTTGACTTTAAATGACGGTTGGATATGAATTATTACTTTTTCAACTAAAATAAGTGTGTTTAAAGTCATTTCTGTGCCTGAAATTGGTCAAATTTGAAGCTTATGAGTAAGCAAAACTCTGTAAAAATGGCAATTTTGGTCACTGTGAGGGTTTAAAAATTGGTTATTCAACATGAGGCCCGATCCAAATGACATTTTGAATCATTTTTGGAAGAGTCCAAAAAATCAATTTTCTGATGAAAAACGATGACCCCGGACCAGTCGAACGTTGAAAAAATGGTCAATATTGATGAAATTTTAACATTTAATCTTTTGACTTTAAATGAAGGTTGGATGTGAGTTATTAATTTTTCAACTAAAATTAGTGTGTTTAAAGTCATTTCTGTGCCTGAAATTGGTAAAAATTCGAAGATTTTGAGTAAGCAAATCTCTGTAAAAATGGCAATTTTGGTCACTGTGAGGGTTTAAAAAGTGGTTATTCAACATGAGGCCTGATCCAAATGACATTTTGAATCATTTTTGGTAGAGTCCAAAAAATCAATTTTCTGATGAAAAACGATGACCCGGACCAGTCGAACGTTGAAAAAATGGTCAATATTGATGAAATTTTAACATTTAATCTTTTGACTTTAAATGACGGTTGGATATGAATTATTACTATTTCAACTAAAATAAGTGTGTTTAAAGTCATTTCTGTGCCTGAAATTGGTCAAATTTGAAGATTTTGAGTAAGCAAAACTCTGTAAAAATGGCAATTTTGGTCACTGTGAGGGTTTAAAAAGTGGTTATTCAACATGAGGCCCGATCCAAATGACAATTTGAATCATTTTTGGAAGAGTCCAAAAAATCCATTTTCTGATGAAAAACGATGACCCCGGACCAGTCGAACATTGAAAAAATGGTCAATATTGATGAAATTTTAACATTTAATCTTTTGACTTTCAAATGACGGTTGGATGTGAGTTATTACTTTTTCAACTAAAATAAGTGTGTTTAAAGTCATTTCTTTGCCTGAAATTGGTCAAAATTGAAGATTTTGAGTAAGCAAAACTCTGTAAAAATGGCAATTTTGGTCACTGTGAGGGTTTAAAAAGTGGTTATTCAACATGAGGCCCGATCCAAATGACATTCTGAATCATTTTTGGTAGAGTGCAAAAAATCAATTTTCTGATGAAAAACGATGACCCCGGACCAGTCGAACGTTGAAAAAATGGTCAATATTGATGAAATTTTAACATTTAATCTTTTGACTTTAAATGACGGTTGGATGTGAGTTATTACTTTTTCAACTAAAATAAGTGTGTTTAAAGTCATTTCTGTGCCTGAAATTGGTCAAAATTTGAAGCTTTTGAGTAAGCAAAACTCTGTAAAAATGGCAATTTTGGTCACTTTGAGGGTTTAAAAAGTGGTTATTCAACATGAGGCCCGATCCAAATGACAATTTGAATCATTTTTGGAAGAGTCCAAAAAATCAATTTTCTGATGAAAAACGATGACCCCGGACCAGTCGAACATTGAAAAAATGGTCAATAATGATGAAATTTTAACATTTAATCTTTTGACTTTAAATGACGGTTGGATGTGAGTTATTACTTTTTCAACTAAAATAAGTGTGTTTTAAATTAATTCTGTGCCTGAAATTGGTCAAAATTGAAGATTTTGAGTAAGCAAAACTCTGTAAAAATGGCAATTTTGGTCACTGTGAGGGTTTAAAAAGTGGTTATTCAACATGAGGCCCGATCCAAATGACATTCTGAATCATTTTTGGTAGAGTGCAAAAAATCAATTTTCTGATGAAAAACGATGACCCCGGACCAGTCGAACGTTGAAAAAATGGTCAATATTGATGAAATTTTAACATTTAATCTTTTGACTTTAAATGACGGTTGGATGTGAGTTATTACTTTTTCAACTAAAATAAGTGTGTTTAAAGTCATTTCTGTGCCTGAAATTGGTCAAAATTTGAAGCTTTTGAGTAAGCAAAACTCTGTAAAAATGGCAATTTTGGTCACTGTGAGGGTTTAAAAAGTGGTTATTCAACATGAGGCCCGATCCAAATGACATTTTGAATCATTTTTGAAAGAGTCCAAAAAATCCATTTTCTGATGAAAAACGATGACCCCGGACCAGTCGAACATTGAAAAAATGGTCAATATGGATGAAATTTTAACATTTAATCTTTTGACTTTAAATGACGGTTGGATGTGAGTTATTACTTTTTCAACTAAAATAAGTGTGTTTAAAGTCATTTCTGTGCCTGAAATTGGTCAAAATTTGTAGCTTTTGAGTAAGCAAAACTCTGTAAAAATGGCAATTTTGGTCACTGTGAGGGTTTAAAAAGTGGTTATTCAACATGAGGCCCGATCCAAATGACATTCTGAATCATTTTTGGGAGAGTGCAAAAAATCAATTTTCGGATGAAAAACGATGACCCCGGACCAGTCGAACGTTGAAAAAATGGTCAATATTGATGAAATTTTAACATTTAATCTTTTGACTTTAAATGACGGTTGGATGTGAGTTATTACTTTTTCAACTAAAATAAGTGTGTTTAAAGTCATTTCTGTGCCTCAAATTGGTCAAAATTTGAAGCTTTTGAGTAAGCAAAACTCTGTAAAAATGGCAATTTTGGTCACTGTGAGGGTTTAAAAAGTGGTTATTCAACATGAGGCCCGATCCAAATGACATTTTGAATCATTTTTGGAAGAGTCCAAAAAATCCATTTTCTGATAAAAAACGATGACCCCGGACCAGTCGAACGTTCAAAAAAATGGTCAATATTGATGAAATTTTAACATTTAATCTTTTGACTTTAAATGACGGTTGGATGTGAGTTATTACTTTTTCAACTAAAATAAGTGTGTTTAAAGTCATTTCTGTGCCTGAAATTGGTCAAAATTTGAAGCTTTTGAGTTAGCAAAACTCTGTAAAAATGGCAATTTTGGTCACTTTGAGGGTTTAAAAAGTGGTTATTCAACATGAGGCCCGATCCAAATGACAATTTGAATCATTTTTGGAAGAGTCCAAAAAATCCATTTTCTGATGAAAAACGATGACCCCGGACCAGTCGAACATTGAAAAAATGGTCAATATTGATGAAATTTTAACATTTAATCTTTTGACTTTAAATGACGGTTGGATGTGAGTTATTACTTTTTCAACTAAAATAAGTGTGTTTAAAGTCATTTCTGTGCCTGAAATTGGTCAAAATTGAAGATTTTGAGTAAGCAAAACTCTGTAAAAATGGCAATTTTGGTCACTGTGAGGGTTTAAAAAGTGGTTATTCAACATGAGGCCCGATCCAAATGACATTCTGAATCATTTTTGGTAGAGTGCAAAAAATCAATTTTCTGATGAAAAACGATGACCCCGGACCAGTCGAACGTTGAAAAAATGGTCAATATTGCTGAAATTTTAACATTAAATCTTTTGACTTTAAATGACGGTTGGATATGAATTATTACTTTTTCAACTAAAATAAGTGTGTTTAAAGTCATTTCTGTGCCTGAAATTGGTCAAAATTTGAAGCTTTTGAGTAAGCAAAACTCTGTAAAAATGGCAATTTTGGTCACTTTGAGGGTTTAAAAAGTGGTTATTCAACATGAGGCCCGATCCAAATGACAATTTGAATCATTTTTGGAAGAGTCCAAAAAATCCATTTTCTGATGAAAAACGATGACCCCGGACCAGTCGAACATTGAAAAAATGGTCAATATTGATGAAATTTTAACATTTAATCTTTTGACTTTAAATGACGGTTGGATGTGAGTTATTACTTTTTCAACTAAAATAAGTGTGTTTAAAGTCATTTCTGTGCCTGAAATTGGTCAAAATTGAAGATTTTGAGTAAGCAAAACTCTGTAAAAATGGCAATTTTGGTCACTGTGAGGGTTTAAAAAGTGGTTATTCAACATGAGGCCCGATCCAAATGACATTTTGAATCATTTTTGGTAGAGTCCAAAAAATCAATTTTCTGATGAAAAACGATGACCCCGGACCAGTCGAACGTTGAAAAAGTGGTGAATATTGATGAAATTTTAACATTTAATCTTTTGACTTTAAATGACGGTTGGATATGAATTATTACTTTTTCAACTAAAACAAGTGTGTTTAAAGTCATTTCTGTGCCTGAAATTGGTCAAATTTGAAGCTTATGAGTAAGCAAAACTCTGTAAAAATGGCAATTTTGGTCACTGTGTGGGTTTAAAAAGTGGTTATTCAACATGAGGCCCGATCCAAATGACATTTTGAATCATTTTTGGAAGAGTCCAAAAAATCCATTTTCTGATGAAAAACGATGACCCCGGACCAGTCGAACGTTGAAAAAATGGTCAATATTGATGAAATTTTAACATTTAATCTTTTGACTTTAAATGACGGTTGGATGTGAGTTATTAATTTTTCAACTAAAATTAGTGTGTTTAAAGTCATTTCTGTGCCTGAAATTGGTAAAAATTCGAAGATTTTGAGTAAGCAAATCTCTGTAAAAATGGCAATTTTGGTCACTGTGAGGGTTTAAAAAGTGGTTATTCAACATGAGGCCTGATCCAAATGACATTTTGAATCATTTTTGGTAGAGTCCAAAAAATCAATTTTCTGATGAAAAACGATGACCCGGACCAGTCCAACGTTGAAAAAATGGTCAATATTGATGAAATTTTAACATTTAATCTTTTGACTTTAAATGACGGTTGGATATGAATTATTACTTTTTCAACTAAAATAAGTGTGTTTAAAGTCATTTCTGTGCCTGAAATTGGTCAAAATTGAAGATTTTGAGTAAGCAAAACTCTGTAAAAATGGCAATTTTGGTCACTGTGAGGGTTTAAAAAGTGGTTATTCAACATGAGGCCCGATCCAAATGACATTCTGAATCATTTTTGGTAGAGTGCAAAAAATCAATTTTCTGATGAAAAACGATGACCCCGGACCAGTCGAACGTTGAAAAAATGGTCAATATTGATGAAATTTTAACATTTAATCTTTTGACTTTAAATGACGGTTGGATATGAGTTATTAGTTTTTCAACTAAAATAAGTGTGTTTAAAGTCATTTCTGTGCCTGAAATTGGTCAAAATTTGAAGCTTTTGAGTAAGCAAAACTCTGTAAAAATGGCAATTTTGGTCACTGTGAGGGTTTAAAAAGTGGTTATTCAACATGAGGCCCGATCCAAATGACAATTTGAATCATTTTTGGAAGAGTCCAAAAAATCCATTTTCTGATGAAAAACGATGACCCCGGACCAGTCGAACATTGAAAAAATGGTCAATATGGATGAAATTTTAACATTTAATCTTTTGACTTTAAATGACGGTTGGATGTGAGTTATTACTTTTTCAACTAAAATAAGTGTGTTTAAAGTCATTTCTGTGCCTGAAATTGGTCAAAATTGAAGATTTTGAGTAAGCAAAACTCTGTAAAAATGGCAATTTTGGTCACTGTGAGGGTTTAAAAAGTGGTTATTCAACATGAGGCCCGATCCAAATGACATTCTGAATCATTTTTGGTAGAGTGCAAAAAATCAATTTTCTGATGAAAAACGATGACCCCGGACCAGTCGAACGTTGAAAAAATGGTCAATATTGCTGAAATTTTAACATTTAATCTTTTGACTTTAAATTACGGTTGGATATGAATTATTACTTTTTCAACTAAAATAAGTGTGTTTAAAGTCATTTCTGTGCCTGAAATTGGTCAAAATTTGAAGCTTTTGAGTAAGCAAAACTCTGTAAAAATGGCAATTTTGGTCACTTTGAGGGTTTAAAAAGTGGTTATTCAACATGAGGCCCGATCCAAATGACAATTTGAATCATTTTTGGAAGAGTCCAAAAATCCATTTTCTGATGAAAAACGATGACCCCGGACCAGTCGAACGTTGAAAAAATGGTCAATATTGATGAAATTTTAACATTTAATCTTTTGACTTTAAATGACGGTTGGATGTGAGTTATTACTTTTTCAACTAAAATAAGTGTGTTTAAAGTCATTTCTGTGCCTGAAATTGGTAAAAATTGAAGATTTTGAGTAAGCAAAACTCTGTAAAAATGGCAATTTTGGTCACTGTGAGGGTTTAAAAAGTGGTTATTCAACATGAGGCCCGATCCAAATGACATTCTGAATCATTTTTGGTAGAGTGCAAAAAATCAATTTTCTGATGAAAAACGATGACCCCGGACCAGTCGAACGTTGAAAAAATGGTCAATATTGCTGAAATTTTAACATTTAATCTTTTGACTTTAAATGACGGTTGGATATGAATTATTACTTTTTCAACTAAAATAAGTGTGTTTAAAGTCATTTCTGTGCCTGAAATTGGTCAAAATTTGAAGCTTTTGAGTAAGCAAAACTCTGTAAAAATGGCAATTTTGGTCACTTTGAGGGTTTAAAAAGTGGTTATTCAACATGAGGCCCGATCCAAATGACAATTTGAATCATTTTTGGAAGAGTCCAAAAAATCCATTTTCTGATGAAAAACGATGACCCCGGACCAGTCGAACATTGAAAAAATGGTCAATATTGATGAAATTTTAACATTTAATCTTTTGACTTTAAATGACGGTTGGATGTGAGTTATTACTTTTTCAACTAAAATAAGTGTGTTTAAAGTCATTTCTGTGCCTGAAATTGGTCAAAATTGAAGATTTTGAGTAAGCAAAACTCTGTAAAAATGGCAATTTTGGTCACTGTGAGGGTTTAAAAAGTGGTTATTCAACATGAGGCCCGATCCAAATGACATTCTGAATCATTTTTGGTAGAGTGCAAAAAATCAATTTTCTGATGAAAAACGATGACCCCGGACCAGTCGAACGTTGAAAAAATGGTCAATATTGATGAAATTTTAACATTTAATCTTTTGACTTTAAATGACGGTTGGATATGAGTTATTAGTTTTTCAACTAAAATAAGTGTGTTTAAAGTCATTTCTGTGCCTGAAATTGGTCAAAATTTGAAGCTTTTGAGTAAGCAAAACTCTGTAAAAATGGCAATTTTGGTCACTGTGAGGGTTTAAAAAGTGGTTATTCAACATGAGGCCCGATCCAAATGACATTCTGAATCATTTTTGGTAGAGTGCAAAAAATCAATTTTCTGATGAAAAACGATGACCCCGGACCAGTCGAACGTTGAAAAAATGGTCAATATTGATGAAATTTTAACATTTAATCTTTTGACTTTAAATGACGGTTGGATGTGAGTTATTACTTTTTCAACTAAAATAAGTGTGTTTAAAGTCATTTCTGTGCCTGAAATTGGTCAAAATTTGAAGCTTTTGAGTAAGCAAAACTCTGTAAAAATGGCAATTTTGGTCACTTTGAGGGTTTAAAAAGTGGTTATTCAACATGAGGCCTATCCAAATGACAATTTGAATCATTTTTGGAAGAGTCCAAAAAATCCATTTTCTGATGAAAAACGATGACCCCGGACCAGTCGAACATTGAAAAAATGGTCAATATGGATGAAATTTTAACATTTAATCTTTTGACTTTAAATGACGGTTGGATGTGAGTTATTACTTTTTCAACTAAAATAAGTGTGTTTAAAGTCATTTCTGTGCCTGAAATTGGTCAAAATTGAAGATTTTGAGTAAGCAAAACTCTGTAAAAATGGCAATTTTGGTCACTGTGAGGGTTTAAAAAGTGGTTATTCAACATGAGGCCCGATCCAAATGACATTCTGAATCATTTTTGGTAGAGTGCAAAAAATCAATTTTCTGATGAAAAACGATGACCCCGGACCAGTCGAACGTTGAAAAAATGGTCAATATTGCTGAAATTTTAACATTTAATCTTTTGACTTTAAATTACGGTTGGATATGAATTATTACTTTTTCAACTAAAATAAGTGTGTTTAAAGTCATTTCTGTGCGTGAAATTGGTCAAAATTTGAAGCTTTTGAGTAAGCAAAACTCTGTAAAAATGGCAATTTTGGTCACTTTGAGGGTTTAAAAAGTGGTTATTCAACATGAGGCCCGATCCAAATGACAATTTGAATCATTTTTGGAAGAGTCCAAAAAATCCATTTTCTGATGAAAAACGATGACCCCGGACCAGTCGAACGTTGAAAAAATGGTCAATATTGATGAAATTTTAACATTTAATCTTTTGACTTTAAATGACGGTTGGATGTGAGTTATTACTTTTTCAACTAAAATAAGTGTGTTTAAAGTCATTTCTGTGCCTGAAATTGGTAAAAATTGAAGATTTTGAGTAAGCAAAACTCTGTAAAAATGGCAATTTTGGTCACTGTGAGGGTTTAAAAAGTGGTTATTCAACATGAGGCCCGATCCAAATGACATTTTGAATCATTTTTGGTAGAGTCCAAAAAATCAATTTTCTGATGAAAAACGATGACCCCGGACCAGTCGAACGTTGAAAAAATGGTCAATATTGATGAAATTTTAACATTTAATCTTTTGACTTTAAATGACGGTTGGATATGAATTATTACTTTTTCAACTAAAATAAGTGTGTTTAAAGTCATTTCTGTGCCTGAAATTTGTCAAATTTGAAGCTTATGAGTAAGCAAAACTCTGTAAAAATGGCAATTTTGGTCACTGTGAGGGTTTAAAAATTGGTTATTCAACATGAGGCCCGATCCAAATGACAATTTGAATCATTTTTGGAAGAGTCCAAAAAATCCATTTTCTGATGAAAAACGATGACCCCGGACCAGTCGAACATTGAAAAAATGGTCAATATGGATGAAATTTTAACATTTAATCTTTTTACTTTAAATGACGGTTGGATGTGAGTTATTACTTTTTCAACTAAAATAAGTGTGTTTAAAGTCATTTCTGTGCCTGAAATTGGTCAAAATTGAAGATTTTGAGTAAGCAAAACTCTGTAAAAATGGCAATTTTGGTCACTGTGAGGGTTTAAAAAGTGGTTATTCAACATGAGGCCCGATCCAAATGACATTCTGAATCATTTTTGGTAGAGTGCAAAAAATCAATTTTCTGATGAAAAACGATGACCCCGGACCAGTCGAACGTTGAAAAAATGGTCAATATTGCTGAAATTTTAACATTTAATCTTTTGACTTTAAATGACGGTTGGATATGAATTATTACTTTTTCAACTAAAATAAGTGTGTTTAAAGTCATTTCTGTGCCTGAAATTGGTCAAAATTTGAAGCTTTTGAGTAAGCAAAACTCTGTAAAAATGGCAATTTTGGTCACTTTGAGGGTTTAAAAAGTGGTTATTCAACATGAGGCCCGATCCAAATGACAATTTGAATCATTTTTGGAAGAGTCCAAAAAATCCATTTTCTGATGAAAAACGATGACCCCGGACCAGTCGAACATTGAAAAAATGGTCAATATTGATGAAATTTTAACATTTAATCTTTTGACTTTAAATGACGGTTGGATGTGAGTTATTACTTTTTCAACTAAAATAAGTGTGTTTAAAGTCATTTCTGTGCCTGAAATTGGTCAAAATTGAAGATTTTGAGTAAGCAAAACTCTGTAAAAATGGCAATTTTGGTCACTGTGAGGGTTTAAAAAGTGGTTATTCAACATGAGGCCCGATCCAAATGACATTTTGAATCATTTTTGGTAGAGTCCAAAAAATCAATTTTCTGATGAAAAACGATGACCCCGGACCAGTCGAACGTTGAAAAAATGGTCAATATTGATGAAATTTTAACATTTAATCTTTTGACTTTAAATGACGGTTGGATATGAATTATTACTTTTTCAACTAAAATAAGTGTGTTTAAAGTCATTTCTGTGCCTGAAATTGGTCAAATTTGAAGCTTATGAGTAAGCAAAACTCTGTAAAAATGGCAATTTTGGTCACTGTGAGGGTTTAAAAATTGGTTATTCAACATGAGGCCTGATCCAAATGACATTTTGAATCATTTTTGGAAGAGTCCAAAAAATCCATTTTCTGATGAAAAACGATGACCCCGGACCAGTCGAACGTTGAAAAAATGGTCAATATTGATGAAATTTTAACATTTAATCTTTTGACTTTAAATGACGGTTGGATATGAATTATTACTTTTTCAACTAAAATAAGTGTGTTTAAAGTCATTTCTGTGCCTGAAATTGGTCAAAATTGAAGATTTTGAGTAAGCAAAACTCTGTAAAAATGGCAATTTTGGTCACTGTGAGGGTTTAAAAAGTGGTTATTCAACATGAGGCCCGATCCAAATGACATTCTGAATCATTTTTGGTAGAGTGCAAAAAATCAATTTTCTGATGAAAAACGATGACCCCGGACCAGTCGAACGTTGAAAAAATGGTCAATATTGATGAAATTTTAACATTTAATCTTTTGACTTTAAATGACGGTTGGATATGAGTTATTAGTTTTTCAACTAAAATAAGTGTGTTTAAAGTCATTTCTGTGCCTGAAATTGGTCAAAATTTGAAGCTTTTGAGTAAGCAAAACTCTGTAAAAATGGCAATTTTGGTCACTTTGAGGGTTTAAAAAGTGGTTATTCAACATGAGGCCCGATCCAAATGACAATTTGAATCATTTTTGGAAGAGTCCAAAAAATCCATTTTCTGATGAAAAACGATGACCCCGGACCAGTCGAACATTGAAAAAATGGTCAATATTGATGAAATTTTAACATTTAATCTTTTGACTTTAAATGACGGTTGGATGTGAGTTATTACTTTTTCAACTAAAATAAGTGTGTTTAAAGTCATTTCTGTGCCTGAAATTGGTCAAAATTGAAGATTTTGAGTAAGCAAAACTCTGTAAAAATGGCAATTTTGGTCACTGTGAGGGTTTAAAAAGTGGTTATTCAACATGAGGCCCGATCCAAATGACATTTTGAATCATTTTTGGTAGAGTCCAAAAAATCAATTTTCTGATGAAAAACGATGACCCCGGACCAGTCGAACGTTGAAAAAAATGGTCAATATTGATGAAATTTTAACATTTAATCTTTTGACTTTAAATGACGGTTGGATATGAAATATTACTTTTTCAACTAAAACAAGTGTGTTTAAAGTCATTTCTGTGCCTGAAATTGGTCAAATTTGAAGCTTATGAGTAAGCAAAACTCTGTAAAAATGGCAATTTTGGTCACTGTGAGGGTTTAAAAAGTGGTTATTCAACATGAGGCCCGATCCAAATGACATTTTGAATCATTTTTGGAAGAGTCCAAAAAATCCATTTTCTGATGAAAAACGATGACCCCGGACCAGTCGAACGTTGAAAAAATGGTCAATATTGATGAAATTTTAACATTTAATCTTTTGACTTTAAATGACGGTTGGATGTGAGTTATTAATTTTTCAACTAAAATTAGTGTGTTTAAAGTCATTTCTGTGCCTGAAATTGGTAAAAATTCGAAGATTTTGAGTAAGCAAATCTCTGTAAAAATGGCAATTTTGGTCACTGTGAGGGTTTAAAAAGTGGTTATTCAACATGAGGCCTGATCCAAATGACATTTTGAATCATTTTTGGTAGAGTCCAAAAAATCAATTTTCTGATGAAAAACGATGACCCGGACCAGTCGAACGTTGAAAAAATGGTCAATATTGATGAAATTTTAACATTTAATCTTTTGACTTTAAATGACGGTTGGATATGAGTTATTAGTTTTTCAACTAAAATAAGTGTGTTTAAAGTCATTTCTGTGCCTGAAATTGGTCAAAATTTGAAGCTTTTGAGTAAGCAAAACTCTGTAAAAAATGGCAATTTTGGTCACTGTGAGGGTTTAAAAAGTGGTTATTTAACATGAGGCCCGATCCAAATGACATTCTGAATCATTTTTGGTAGAGTGCAAAAAATCAATTTTCTGATGAAAAACGATGACCCCGGACCAGTCGAACGTTGAAAAAATGGTCAATATTGATGAAATTTTAACATTTAATCTTTTGACTTTAAATGACGGTTGGATGTGAGTTATTACTTTTTCAACTAAAATAAGTGTGTTTAAAGTCATTTCTGTGCCTGAAATTGGTCAAAATTTGAAGCTTTTGAGTAAGCAAAACTCTGTAAAAATGGCAATTTTGGTCACTTTGAGGGTTTAAAAAGTGGTTATTCAACATGAGGCCTATCCAAATGACAATTTGAATCATTTTTGGAAGAGTCCAAAAAATCCATTTTCTGATGAAAAACGATGACCCCGGACCAGTCGAACATTGAAAAAATGGTCAATATGGATGAAATTTTAACATTTAATCTTTTGACTTTAAATGACGGTTGGATGTGAGTTATTACTTTTTCAACTAAAATAAGTGTGTTTAAAGTCATTTCTGTGCCTGAAATTGGTCAAAATTGAAGATTTTGAGTAAGCAAAACTCTGTAAAAATGGCAATTTTGGTCACTGTGAGGGTTTAAAAAGTGGTTATTCAACATGAGGCCCGATCCAAATGACATTCTGAATCATTTTTGGTAGAGTGCAAAAAATCAATTTTCTGATGAAAAACGATGACCCCGGACCAGTCGAACGTTGAAAAAATGGTCAATATTGCTGAAATTTTAACATTTAATCTTTTGACTTTAAATGACGGTTGGATATGAATTATTACTTTTTCAACTAAAATAAGTGTGTTTAAAGTCATTTCTGTGCCTGAAATTGGTCAAAATTTGAAGCTTTTGAGTAAGCAAAACTCTGTAAAAATGGCAATTTTGGTCACTTTGAGGGTTTAAAAAGTGGTTATTCAACATGAGGCCCGATCCAAATGACAATTTGAATCATTTTTGGAAGAGTCCAAAAAATCCATTTTCTGATGAAAAACGATGACCCCGGACCAGTCGAACATTGAAAAAATGGTCAATATTGATGAAATTTTAACATTTAATCTTTTGACTTTAAATGACGGTTGGATGTGAGTTATTACTTTTTCAACTAAAATAAGTGTGTTTAAAGTCATTTCTGTGCCTGAAATTGGTCAAAATTGAAGATTTTGAGTAAGCAAAACTCTGTAAAAATGGCAATTTTGGTCACTGTGAGGGTTTAAAAAGTGGTTATTCAACATGAGGCCCGATCCAAATGACATTTTGAATCATTTTTGGTAGAGTCCAAAAAATCAATTTTCTGATGAAAAACGATGACCCCGGACCAGTCGAACGTTGAAAAAATGGTCAATATTGATTGCATTTTAACATTTAATCTTTTGACTTTAAATGACGGTTGGATATGAATTATTACTTTTTCAACTAAAATAAGTGTGTTTAAAGTCATTTCTGTGCCTGAAATTGGTCAAATTTGAAGCTTATGAGTAAGCAAAACTCTGTAAAAATGGCAATTTTGGTCACTGTGAGGGTTTAAAAATTGGTTATTCAACATGAGGCCCGATCCAAATGACATTTTGAATCATTTTTGGAAGAGTCCAAAAAATCCATTTTCTGATGAAAAACGATGACCCCGGACCAGTCGAACGTTGAAAAAATGGTCAATATTGATGAAATTTTAACATTTAATCTTTTGACTTTAAATGAAGGTTGGATGTGAGTTATTAATTTTTCAACTAAAATTAGTGTGTTTAAAGTCATTTCTGTGCCTGAAATTGGTAAAAATTCGAAGATTTTGAGTAAGCAAATCTCTGTAAAAATGGCAATTTTGGTCACTGTGAGGGTTTAAAAAGTGGTTATTCAACATGAGGCCTGATCCAAATGACATTTTGAATCATTTTTGGAAGAGTCCAAAAAATCAATTTTCTGATGAAAAACGATGACCCGGACCAGTCGAACGTTGAAAAAATGGTCAATATTGATGAAATTTTAACATTTAATCTTTTGACTTTAAATGACGGTTGGATATGAATTATTACTATTTCAACTAAAATAAGTGTGTTTAAAGTCATTTCTGTGCCTGAAATTGGTCAAATTTGAAGATTTTGAGTAAGCAAAACTCTGTAAAAATGGCAATTTTGGTCACTGTGAGGGTTTAAAAAGTGGTTATTCAACATGAGGCCCGATCCAAATGACATTCTGAATCATTTTTGGTAGAGTGCAAAAAATCAATTTTCTGATGAAAAACGATGACCCCGGACCAGTCGAACGTTGAAAAAATGGTCAATATTGATGAAATTTTAACATTTAATCTTTTGACTTTAAATGACGGTTGGATATGAGTTATTAGTTTTTCAACTAAAATAAGTGTGTTTAAAGTCATTTCTGTGCCTGAAATTGGTCAAAATTTGAAGCTTTTGAGTAAGCAAAACTCTGTAAAAATGGCAATTTTGGTCACTTTGAGGGTTTAAAAAGTGGTTATTCAACATGAGGCCCGATCCAAATGACAATTTGAATCATTTTTGGAAGAGTCCAAAAAATCCATTTTCTGATGAAAAACGATGACCCCGGACCAGTCGAACGTTGAAAAAATGGTCAATATTGATGAAATTTTAACATTTAATCTTTTGACTTTAAATGACGGTTGGATATGAGTTATTCGTTTTTCAACTAAAATAAGTGTGTTTAAAGTCATTTCTGTGCCTGAAATTGGTCAAAATTTGAAGCTTTTGAGTAAGCAAAACTCTGTAAAAATGGCAATTTTGGTCACTGTGAGGGTTTAAAAAGTGGTTATTCAACATGAGGCCCGATCCAAATGACATTCTGAATCATTTTTGGTAGAGTGCAAAAAATCAATTTTCTGATGAAAAACGATGACCCCGGACCAGTCGAACGTTGAAAAAATGGTCAATATTGATGAAATTTTAACATTTAATCTTTTGACTTTAAATGACGGTTGGATGTGAGTTATTACTTTTTCAACTAAAATAAGTGTGTTTAAAGTCATTTCTGTGCCTGAAATTGGTCAAAATTTGAAGCTTTTGAGTAAGCAAAACTCTGTAAAAATGGCAATTTTGGTCACTTTGAGGGTTTAAAAAGTGGTTATTCAACATGAGGCCTATCCAAATGACAATTTGAATCATTTTTGGAAGAGTCCAAAAAATCCATTTTCTGATGAAAAACGATGACCCCGGACCAGTCGAACATTGAAAAAATGGTCAATATGGA
The DNA here is from genome assembly GCF_964263255.1 of Lissotriton vulgaris. Lineage (NCBI taxonomy): Eukaryota > Metazoa > Chordata > Amphibia > Caudata > Salamandridae > Lissotriton > Lissotriton vulgaris. Next base: position 237,704 of record NW_028254112.1, read on the forward strand.
TGAAATTTTAACATTTAATCTTTTGACTTTAAATGACGGTTGGATGTGAGTTATTACTTTTTCAACTAAAATAAGTGTGTTTAAAGTCATTTCTGTGCCTGAAATTGGTCAAAATTGAAGATTTTGAGTAAGCAAAACTCTGTAAAACTAGCAATTTTGGTCACTGTGAGGGTTTAAAAAGTGGTTATTCAACATGAGGCCCGATCCAAATGACATTCTGAATCATTTTTGGTAGAGTGCAAAAAATCAATTTTCTGATGAAAAACGATAACCCCGGACCAGTCGAACGTTGAAAAAATGGTCAATATTGCTGAAATTTTAACATTTAATCTTTTGACTTTAAATGACGGTTGGATATGAATTATTACTTTTTCAACTAAAATAAGTGTGTTTAAAGTCATTTCTGTGCCTGAAATTGGTCAAAATTTGAAGCTTTTGAGTAAGCAAAACTCTGTAAAAATGGCAATTTTGGTCACTTTGAGGGTTTAAAAAGTGGTTATTCAACATGAGGCCCGATCCAAATGACAATTTGAATCATTTTTGGAAGAGTCCAAAAAATCCATTTTCTGATGAAAAACGATGACCCCGGACCAGTCGAACATTGAAAAAATGGTCAATATTGATGAAATTTTAACATTTAATCTTTTGACTTTAAATGACGGTTGGATGTGAGTTATTACTTTTTCAACTAAAATAAGTGTGTTTAAAGTCATTTCTGTGCCTGAAATTGGTCAAAATGGAAGATTTTGAGTAAGCAAAACTCTGTAAAAATGGCAATTTTGGTCACTGTGAGGGTTTAAAAAGTGGTTATTCAACATGAGGCCCGATCCAAATGACATTTTGAATCATTTTTGGTAGAGTCCAAAAAATCAATTTTCTGATGAAAAACGATGACCCCGGACCAGTCGAACGTTGAAAAAATGGTCAATATTGATTAAATTTTAACATTTAATCTTTTGTCTTTAAATGACGGTTGGATATGAATTATTACTTTTTCAACTAAAATAAGTGTGTTTAAAGTCATTTCTGTGCCTGAAATTGGTCAAAATTTGAAGCTTTTGAGTAAGCAAAACTCTGTAAAAATGGCAATTTTGGTCACTGTGAGGGTTTAAAAAGTGGTTATTCAACATGAGGCCCGATCCAAATGACATTCTGAATCATTTTTGGTAGAGTGCAAAAAATCAATTTTCTGATGAAAAACGATGACCCCGGACCAGTCGAACGTTGAAAAAATGGTCAATATTGATGAAATTTTAACATTTAATCTTTTGACTTTAAATGACGGTTGGATGTGAGTTATTACTTTTTCAACTAAAATAAGTGTGTTTAAAGTCATTTCTGTGCCTGAAATTGGTCAAAATTTGAAGCTTTTGAGTAAGCAAAACTCTGTAAAAATGGCAATTTTGGTCACTTTGAGGGTTTAAAAAGTGGTTATTCAACATGAGGCCTATCCAAATGACAATTTGAATCATTTTTGGAAGAGTCCAAAAAATCCATTTTCTGATGAAAAACGATGACCCCGGACCAGTCGAACATTGAAAAAATGGTCAATATGGATGAAATTTTAACATTTAATCTTTTGACTTTAAATGACGGTTGGATGTGAGTTATTACTTTTTCAACTAAAATAAGTGTGTTTAAAGTCATTTCTGTGCCTGAAATTGGTCAAAATTGAAGATTTTGAGTAAGCAAAACTCTGTAAAAATGGCAATTTTGGTCACTGTGAGGGTTTAAAAAGTGGTTATTCAACATGAGGCCCGATCCAAATGACATTCTGAATCATTTTTGGTAGAGTGCAAAAAATCAATTTTCTGATGAAAAACGATGACCCCGGACCAGTCGAACGTTGAAAAAATGGTCAATATTGCTGAAATTTTAACATTTAATCTTTTGACTTTAAATGACGGTTGGATATGAATTATTACTTTTTCAACTAAAATAAGTGTGTTTAAAGTCATTTCTGTGCCTGAAATTGGTCAAAATTTGAAGCTTTTGAGTAAGCAAAACTCTGTAAAAATGGCAATTTTGGTCACTTTGAGGGTTTAAAAAGTGGTTATTCAACATGAGGCCCGATCCAAATGACAATTTGAATCATTTTTGGAAGAGTCCAAAAAATCCATTTTCTGATGAAAAACGATGACCCCGGACCAGTCGAACATTGAAAAAATGGTCAATATTGATGAAATTTTAACATTTAATCTTTTGACTTTAAATGACGGTTGGATGTGAGTTATTACTTTTTCAACTAAAATAAGTGTGTTTAAAGTCATTTCTGTGCCTGAAATTGGTCAAAATTGAAGATTTTGAGTAAGCAAAACTCTGTAAAAATGGCAATTTTGGTCACTGTGAGGGTTTAAAAAGTGGTTATTCAACATGAGGCCCGATCCAAATGACATTTTGAATCATTTTTGGTAGAGTCCAAAAAATTAATTTTCTGATGAAAAACGATGACCCCGGACCAGTCGAACGTTGAAAAAATGGTCAATATTGATTAAATTTTAACATTTAATCTTTTGACTTTAAATGACGGTTGGATATGAATTATTACTTTTTCAACTAAAATAAGTGTGTTTAAAGTCATTTCTGTGCCTGAAATTGGTCAAATTTGAAGCTTATGAGTAAGCAAAACTCTGTAAAAATGGCAATTTTGGTCACTGTGAGGGTTTAAAAATTGGTTATTCAACATGAGGCCCGATCCAAATGACATTTTGAATCATTTTTGGAAGAGTCCAAAAAATCAATTTTCTGATGAAAAACGATGACCCCGGACCAGTCGAACGTTGAAAAAATGGTCAATATTGATGAAATTTTAACATTTAATCTTTTGACTTTAAATGAAGGTTGGATGTGAGTTATTAATTTTTCAACTAAAATTAGTGTGTTTAAAGTCATTTCTGTGCCTGAAATTGGTAAAAATTCGAAGATTTTGAGTAAGCAAATCTCTGTAAAAATGGCAATTTTGGTCACTGTGAGGGTTTAAAAAGTGGTTATTCAACATGAGGCCTGATCCAAATGACATTTTGAATCATTTTTGGTAGAGTCCAAAAAATCAATTTTCTGATGAAAAACGATGACCCGGACCAGTCGAACGTTGAAAAAATGGTCAATATTGATGAAATTTTAACATTTAATCTTTTGACTTTAAATGACGGTTGGATATGAATTATTACTATTTCAACTAAAATAAGTGTGTTTAAAGTCATTTCTGTGCCTGAAATTGGTCAAATTTGAAGATTTTGAGTAAGCAAAACTCTGTAAAAATGGCAATTTTGGTCACTGTGAGGGTTTAAAAAGTGGTTATTCAACATGAGGCCCGATCCAAATGACAATTTGAATCATTTTTGGAAGAGTCCAAAAAATCCATTTTCTGATGAAAAACGATGACCCCGGACCAGTCGAACATTGAAAAAATGGTCAATATTGATGAAATTTTAACATTTAATCTTTTGACTTTAAATGACGGTTGGATGTGAGTTATTACTTTTTCAACTAAAATAAGTGTGTTTAAAGTCATTTCTTTGCCTGAAATTGGTCAAAATTGAAGATTTTGAGTAAGCAAAACTCTGTAAAAATGGCAATTTTGGTCACTGTGAGGGTTTAAAAAGTGGTTATTCAACATGAGGCCCGATCCAAATGACATTCTGAATCATTTTTGGTAGAGTGCAAAAAATCAATTTTCTGATGAAAAACGATGACCCCGGACCAGTCGAACGTTGAAAAAATGGTCAATATTGATGAAATTTTAACATTTAATCTTTTGACTTTAAATGACGGTTGGATGTGAGTTATTACTTTTTCAACTAAAATAAGTGTGTTTAAAGTCATTTCTGTGCCTGAAATTGGTCAAAATTTGAAGCTTTTGAGTAAGCAAAATTCTGTAAAAATGGCAATTTTGGTCACTTTGAGGGTTTAAAAAGTGGTTATTCAACATGAGGCCCGATCCAAATGACAATTTGAATCATTTTTGGAAGAGTCCAAAAAATCAATTTTCTGATGAAAAACGATGACCCCGGACCAGTCGAACATTGAAAAAATGGTCAATATTGATGAAATTTTAACATTTAATCTTTTGACTTTAAATGACGGTTGAATGTGAGTTATTACTTTTTCAACTAAAATAAGTGTGTTTAAAGTCATTTCTGTGCCTGAAATTGGTCAAAATTGAAGATTTTGAGTAAGCAAAACTCTGTAAAAATGGCAATTTTGGTCACTGTGAGGGTTTAAAAAGTGGTTATTCAACATGAGGCCCGATCCAAATGACATTCTGAATCATTTTTGGTAGAGTGCAAAAAATCAATTTTCTGATGAAAAACGATGACCCCGGACCAGTCGAACGTTGAAAAAATGGTCAATATTGATGAAATTTTAACATTTAATCTTTTGACTTTAAATGACGGTTGGATGTGAGTTATTACTTTTTCAACTAAAATAAGTGTGTTTAAAGTCATTTCTGTGCCTGAAATTGGTCAAAATTTGAAGCTTTTGAGTAAGCAAAACTCTGTAAAAATGGCAATTTTGGTCACTGTGAGGGTTTAAAAAGTGGTTATTCAACATGAGGCCCGATCCAAATGACAATTTGAATCATTTTTGGAAGAGTCCAAAAAATCAATTTTCTGATGAAAAACGATGACCCCGGACCAGTCGAACATTGAAAAAATGGTCAATATTGATGAAATTTTAACATTTAATCTTTTGACTTTAAATGACGGTTGAATGTGAGTTATTACTTTTTCAACTAAAATAAGTGTGTTTAAAGTCATTTCTGTGCCTGAAATTGGTCAAAATTGAAGATTTTGAGTAAGCAAAACTCTGTAAAAATGGCAATTTTGGTCACTGTGAGGGTTTAAAAAGTGGTTATTCAACATGAGGCCCGATCCAAATGACATTCTGAATCATTTTTGGTAGAGTGCAAAAAATCAATTTTCTGATGAAAAACGATGACCCCGGACCAGTCGAACGTTGAAAAAATGGTCAATATTGATGAAATTTTAACATTTAATCTTTTGACTTTAAATGACGGTTGGATGTGAGTTATTACTTTTTCAACTAAAATAAGTGTGTTTAAAGTCATTTCTGTGCCTGAAATTGGTCAAAATTTGAAGCTTTTGAGTAAGCAAAACTCTGTAAAAATGGCAATTTTGGTCACTGTGAGGGTTTAAAAAGTGGTAATTCAACATGAGGCCCGATCCAAATGACATTTTGAATCATTTTTGGTAGAGTGCAAAAAATCAATTTTCTGATGAAAAACGATGACCCCGGACCAGTCGAACGTTGAAAAAATGGTCAATATTGCTGAAATTTTAACATTTAATCTTTTGACTTTAAATGACGGTTGGATGTGAGTTATTACTTTTTCAACTAAAATAAGTGTGTTTAAAGTCATTTCTGTGCCTGAAATTGGTCAAAATTTGTAGCTTTTGAGTAAGCAAAACTCTGTAAAAATGGCAATTTTGGTCACTGTGAGGGTTTAAAAAGTGGTTATTCAACATGAGGCCCGATCCAAATGACATTCTGAATCATTTTTGGTAGAGTGCAAAAAATCAATTTTCTGATGAAAAACGATGACCCCGGACCAGTCGAACGTTGAAAAAATGGTCAATATTGATGAAATTTTAACATTTAATCTTTTGACTTTAAATGACGGTTGGATGTGAGTTATTACTTTTTCAACTAAAATAAGTGTGTTTAAAGTCATTTCTGTGCCTCAAATTGGTCAAAATTTGAAGCTTTTGAGTAAGCAAAACTCTGTAAAAATGGCAATTTTGGTCACTGTGAGGGTTTAAAAAGCGGTTATTCAACATGAGGCCCGATCCAAATGACATTTTGAATCATTTTTGGAAGAGTCCAAAAAATCCATTTTCTGATAAAAAACGATGACCCCGGACCAGTCGAAGGTTGAAAAAATGGTCAATATTGATGAAATTTTAACATTTAATCTTTTGACTTTAAATGACGGTTGGATGTGAGTTATTACTTTTTCAACTAAAATAAGTGTGTTTAAAGTCATTTCTGTGCCTGAAATTGGTCAAAATTTGAAGCTTTTGAGTCAGCAAAACTCTGTAAAAATGGCAATTTTGGTCACTTTGAGGGTTTAAAAAGTGGTTATTCAACATGAGGCCCGATCCAAATGACAATTTGAATCATTTTTGGAAGAGTCCAAAAAATCCATTTTCTGATGAAAAACGATGACCCCGGACCAGTCGAACATTGAAAAAATGGTCAATATTGATGAAATTTTAACATTTAATCTTTTGACTTTAAATGACGGTTGGATGTGAGTTATTACTTTTTCAACTAAAATAAGTGTGTTTAAAGTCATTTCTGTGCCTGAAATTGGTCAAAATTGAAGATTTTGAGTAAGCAAAACTCTGTAAAAATGGCAATTTTGGTCACTGTGAGGGTTTAAAAAGTGGTTATTCAACATGAGGCCCGATCCAAATGACATTCTGAATCATTTTTGGTAGAGTGCAAAAAATCAATTTTCTGATGAAAAACGATGACCCCGGACCAGTCGAACGTTGAAAAAATGGTCAATATTGCTGAAATTTTAACATTAAATCTTTTGACTTTAAATGACGGTTGGATATGAATTATTACTTTTTCAACTAAAATAAGTGTGTTTAAAGTCATTTCTGTGCCTGAAATTGGTCAAAATTTGAAGCTTTTGAGTAAGCAAAACTCTGTAAAAATGGCAATTTTGGTCACTTTGAGGGTTTAAAAAGTGGTTATTCAACATGAGGCCCGATCCAAATGACAATTTGAATCATTTTTGGAAGAGTCCAAAAAATCCATTTTCTGATGAAAAACGATGACCCCGGACCAGTCGAACGTTGAAAAAATGGTGAATATTGATGAAATTTTAACATTTAATCTTTTGACTTTAAATGACGTTTGGATATGAATTATTACTTTTTCAACTAAAACAAGTGTGTTTAAAGTCATTTCTGTGCCTGAAATTGGTCAAATTTGAAGCTTATGAGTAAGCAAAACTCTGTAAAAATGGCAATTTTGGTCACTGTGAGGGTTTAAAAAGTGGTTATTCAACATGAGGCCCGATCCAAATGACATTTTGAATCATTTTTGGAAGAGTCCAAAAAATCCATTTTCTGATGAAAAACGATGACCCCGGACCAGTCGAACGTTGAAAAAATGGTCAATATTGATGAAATTTTAACATTTAATCTTTTGACTTTAAATGACGGTTGGATGTGAGTTATTAATTTTTCAACTAAAATTAGTGTGTTTAAAGTCATTTCTGTGCCTGAAATTGGTAAAAATTCGAAGATTTTGAGTAAGCAAATCTCTGTAAAAATGGCAATTTTGGTCACTGTGAGGGTTTAAAAAGTGGTTATTCAACATGAGGCCTGATCCAAATGACATTTTGAATCATTTTTGGTAGAGTCCAAAAAATCAATTTTCTGATGAAAAACGATGACCCGGACCAGTCCAACGTTGAAAAAATGGTCAATATTGATGAAATTTTAACATTTAATCTTTTGACTTTAAATGACGGTTGGATATGAATTATTACTTTTTCAACTAAAATAAGTGTGTTTAAAGTCATTTCTGTGCCTGAAATTGGTCAAAATTGAAGATTTTGAGTAAGCAAAACTCTGTAAAAATGGCAATTTTGGTCACTGTGAGGGTTTAAAAAGTGGTTATTCAACATGAGGCCCGATCCAAATGACATTCTGAATCATTTTTGGTAGAGTGCAAAAAATCAATTTTCTGATGAAAAACGATGACCCCGGACCAGTCGAACGTTGAAAAAATGGTCAATATTGATGAAATTTTAACATTTAATCTTTTGACTTTAAATGACGGTTGGATGTGAGTTATTACTTTTTCAACTAAAATAAGTGTGTTTAAAGTCATTTCTGTGCCTGAAATTGGTCAAAATTGAAGATTTTGAGTAAGCAAAACTCTGTAAAAATGGCAATTTTGGTCACTGTGAGGGTTTAAAAAGTGGTTATTCAACATGAGGCCTATCCAAATGACAATTTGAATCATTTTTGGAAGAGTCCAAAAAATCCATTTTCTGATGAAAAACGATGACCCCGGACCAGTCGAACATTGAAAAAATGGTCAATATGGATGAAATTTTAACATTTAATCTTTTGACTTTAAATGACGGTTGGATGTGAGTTATTACTTTTTCAACTAAAATAAGTGTGTTTAAAGTCATTTCTGTGCCTGAAATTGGTCAAAATTGAAGATTTTGAGTAAGCAAAACTCTGTAAAAATGGCAATTTTGGTCACTGTGAGGGTTTAAAAAGTGGTTATTCAACATGAGGCCCGATCCAAATGACATTCTGAATCATTTTTGGTAGAGTGCAAAAAATCAATTTTCTGATGAAAAACGATGACCCCGGACCAGTCGAACGTTGAAAAAATGGTCAATATTGCTGAAATTTTAACATTTAATCTTTTGACTTTAAATTACGGTTGGATATGAATTATTACTTTTTCAACTAAAATAAGTGTGTTTAAAGTCATTTCTGTGCCTGAAATTGGTCAAAATTTGAAGCTTTTGAGTAAGCAAATCTCTGTAAAAATGGCAATTTTGGTCACTGTGAGGGTTTAAAAAGTGGTTATTCAACATGAGGCCTGATCCAAATGACATTTTGAATCATTTTTGGTAGAGTCCAAAAAATCAATTTTCTGATGAAAAACGATGACCCGGACCAGTCGAACGTTGAAAAAATGGTCAATATTGATGAAATTTTAACATTTAATCTTTTGACTTTAAATGACGGTTGGATATGAGTTATTAGTTTTTCAACTAAAATAAGTGTGTTTAAAGTCATTTCTGTGCCTGAAATTGGTCAAAATTTGAAGCTTTTGAGTAAGCAAAACTCTGTAAAAATGGCAATTTTGGTCACTGTGAGGGTTTAAAAAGTGGTTATTTAACATGAGGCCCGATCCAAATGACATTCTGAATCATTTTTGGTAGAGTGCAAAAAATCAATTTTCTGATGAAAAACGATGACCCCGGACCAGTCGAACGTTGAAAAAATGGTCAATATTGATGAAATTTTAACATTTAATCTTTTGACTTTAAATGACGGTTGGATGTGAGTTATTACTTTTTCAACTAAAATAAGTGTGTTTAAAGTCATTTCTGTGCCTGAAATTGGTCAAAATTTGAAGCTTTTGAGTAAGCAAAACTCTGTAAAAATGGCAATTTTGGTCACTTTGAGGGTTTAAAAAGTGGTTATTCAACATGAGGCCTATCCAAATGACAATTTGAATCATTTTTGGAAGAGTCCAAAAAATCCATTTTCTGATGAAAAACGA